>NW_016107628.1:2696113-2703318 GCF_001604975.1 Cebus imitator
TAATCTACTGTCCTGGTTCTCTGCTCAGTCCCCTTTTTGAACCAGCGTATGGGCGACTTCCCGTGGCTCCAATCGCTAGCCTAAAGGGCCCCCGGACCAGTGTATTTTGTACGGAGAACCGCGGCTCCGGGGTGCCGACAAAGCAGCCGCGCGGGGCAAAGCAGCGGCGCTGGCCGAAACTGCCGCGCTGGTGACCGTGGAGCACCTCTGCCCGGGAATTTCCTAGTCTGTGGGCAATAAAAACACGGCGTCCACTCACCCTCTGCGCTTTCACTGGGAGCTGCAATCCTGAGCTGTTCCTAAACGGCCATCTTCAAGGCTCCGTATATCTGTTTTAGTTCTTTGTAGATTCTGGATATTAGCCCTTTGTCAGATGGGTAGATTGCAAAAAATTTTTCCCATTCTGTTGGTTGCTGGTTCACTCTAATGATTGTTCCTTTTGCTGTACAGAAGTTCTGAAGTTTAATTAGATCCCATTTGGAAGGCAGGGACTTTTTTCTGTTTTGTTCACTAACGTATGCCCACTGCATCTTAGAGAAACCAATATATGGTAAGCACTTAAGTAACATTCATAAATCATGAGGATTATATAAAGCAATAAGTGTAAGTGCTGATAATGTGCCTTTCTCATATGAGCACTCAATATGTTAATTATTAGTGTTAGTATTTACTACTAATATGTTTCTAGGTCAACTAACATTTATTGAGCACTTGGTATACCAAATGCAAAGTTTGATCAGAAAAAGTGTCTCTCTCTTGACTAACATACAGGTTAGGGGTAAAAGTGTCTCTCTTTGTGAAATTTCCCCAGTAACATACTGGAAGAGATAGATGCATAAAGAGATAATTTCCATATAATATGAAGGCAACATTAGAACTAATAGGCACTAAGCCTATGTGCTAGGGAAGATAATACTAGCAGTTGTAACAGATGATCCTAGAAATCCTAGGAGCTCTCCAAAACAAAACATCCCATCACTTGCTCCTAGGGTAAAGGGCAAGGCTCTGCTCCACATGGTCATTCAGGATCCCAGGCTCCTCACATTTCATGGTACCACCATCTTCAGGGCTTCCAAATTCTCTGCAAAAGGAGACAGCGTGTGGCAAATGATCCAGGAGGCTCTAGGGGCCATTCCTGAAAGTGGCATGCATTCATCTTTCCCACCTTTCATCTGCCAGAATTCAGTCACAGTTCCTTGCCTATCTCAAGGGGCAGGAAAAATAGTCTAGCTATGGCCCAAGAAGCAGAGGAAACAGATCTGGTTATCATCCTGGAAAGTGACTACCATACTCAACAAAGGGAAACATTCAGGGAAATTTTACTGGAGGAGAGCACACAGACATTAAGACAGTGACATGTGGAGTCATGAAAATCTGAGTTCAAATTCAGGTAAGAATCAGTAGCTATGGGCCGGGCGTGGTGGCTCACGGCTGTAATCCCAGCACCAGCACCTTGGGAGGCTGAGGTGGGTGGATTGCCTGAGGTCAGGAGTTTGAGACCAGCCCAGCTAACATGACAAAACCCTGTCTCTATTAAAAATACAAAAATTAGCTGGGTGTGGTGATGGGTGCCTGCAATCCCAGCTACTCAGGAGGCTGAGGCGGGAGAATCACTTGAACCCAGGAGTCGAGATCGCACTATTGTGCTCCAACCTGGGCAACAGAGCAAGACTCTGTCACACACACACAAAAAAGAATTAGTACCTATGTAACCTTAGTTAAGTCACTCACACTCTCTAACCTATTTTCAATCTCTAAATAGTGGGAATAACAGTAAAATATAATAAACTTCAATCTATAAATTTATGAGGATTAAATGTGTGGAATCTTAAGTACAGCATCTGGAAGGTAGTAAGCATTTAGTAAATGTTAGCGCTCAGGAAGAGGAGGAAGTATGAAAAGGGAAGAGGGAACAGGAAGAAGAGCAAAAGGAGATGGAGTTGGAAGACTAGACACAGAGAGGATAGGCAGGGGAATGAAGAAATGGCTTTAGACTGAAACAGAAAATATGCAGAGGCATAAGACAATAGCATGTGTTCAAGAAATTACAAGCAGTTTAGTATATTTGCAGAATAAAATTCTCCTTACTGGAAAATCATGTCAGTCCAGGGAGGGTGAGGCCCTAGTAGGCCTTGGTGCTATAATCAGGGGCTTTATCTTGTAACAGCTGAAAGCCACTGAAGCGCTTAATCAAGCAACATGTTCAGGTTTGTGTTTCAGATAGATCCTCCTGGTGGTTGTGTAAAAGATAACTTTAAGGTAGGAGAGACTGGGAGAGTGGTTGGTTGCTGTGACTATCGTCTAGGTTAGGTAAAGAGGGCCAGAGCCACAGATGTGCTAGAGAAGAGGGGTGCAAAACTTGTTTTGTAGGAAACTCAGTAAAAGTAGTGACTGATTGGGAGCGAAGGAGACCTTCTAGGTTGATTCCCAGGAATTTGGCTTAGTGGAACCAAGGGGAATGATGTGCCATAAATGGAGAGAGACTGCAGCGTAGTATAAAAGCTCCTTGGCCATACTGAGGTTTCATTCTTTTTCTATTAATGTTGCATTTTATGCACCAGAATTTAATTTTCCAAATCTGTTCCCAAAACAATGTCCAGAAACTTTGAGATTCATATTGGCTTGCTTTCTCCCAGAATATCACTTTGTGTCTGAATTAAAAACAAGAAACTGCCTTTGATAATTTCTTGCCTTTGTTCTTGAGTCAAGGTAGAAAATTTACCTATATAATCTCTGTGACCTGTGCCATATGTTCCGTGATTACCCTGTGCACACATCAGCCTTCAGTACAAATCAGCTCCATCCAATTCTTGCTTGTAATGTTTAATGAAATCTCCAAAGCTGGCATGAACTTAAGATTTAAAAACAGCCCCCACCCAAATGTTAGTTCTAGACTTGCAGAAAGAGGAACCTCAAGATAAATATATCATTTATGTTTATGCAAAAGTGTGTTAAGTCATCGGACTTCCCAGATGCATGGAAAAGTAACACCTCAAACATTTACATAAGCTGAGGGGACAAGGGGAAAGCCTTAAACCAGTTGGCTTCTATTTTCTGGTTTAATAATGAGGGGTTTCATTACAAAAGGAAGAAAGTTCATATGCATAGGGCCTTCCTTCTCTGAGAACACATCTATTCTACAACCTTTTAAAAAAGCCAAAGTTCTCTCCTGGCAGTTACCCAGGGACTGCAGAAAAGAGAATAGTTAGATGCAAAACTGGCTACATAATTTGTGAGACTTGGCGCAAAAAGAAAATGCAAGGCCTTTTGTTCAAAAAGCAAGAAAAAAGGTGACATTAAAGGTACTTTTGCCTTTATTCCATGGTCTCTCCCTTGACTTGTCATGATGCTTTTTATTGCTATTTAATGTCACTCTAAAAGAAGAAAAAATAACATTATAAATTATCAGTGTGGATTTGATTTTTTATAAGTTGCCCTATAAAAGCATTTAAATATGCAGGATTATTAAAATGAGACAATTCATACTTCATAGCTTATACATACATGCATTTTGTTCTTATCAGAACAGTGGAAATGCTACAAATTTTTTTTAAATGCAATTTCTTTTATTTCTTGATATGTACATATTCTACCAACACTTTCTACCTTTGGTTCATTGATGAGAATGGAAGCAGTGAAAGGTAAAACAACTCCAGGTTGCCCTATCTTTCCCTTTCCTTCTGTTATTTTCAACAAAAGTGGTTAGCTAATATAGGGACATAACATAAGAGAAATATGACAAGAGTTCCTTGGTTGTTCATGTTTCTTAGAACACCACTGCCTTCTTCCTATATGAGAAGCAAGATCTGCATCAAATGGAAAGTGATACCTTCTTGGAGCTGTCAGTCATTGATGGCATACACTCACTTGGTACTTGCTTTGAGTCTCACTGAAGTCCCACTCACTGTGGATGCACTTGGAATTCCGTGATCATGTGATACTGAAAATGTAGACATGCCTATTGTATCTCCTCAGCTCATGCACAGACTCTTGTCCCATTAGACTTTACGTACCAAACACAGGTTCAAAGAGAGAATTATTACAAGTTTCAACACGGCAACAACAAAGCATTAAACCAAGCTCAGGGCCCTTCTGGGTGCTGGGTCCTGCGTGACCACACCGATCATAACCCAGGAAGCCAGCTGTAGGGGGATATTTTCATCAAGTCGCAAGAGACTGGTAGGAGGGCTCTTTAAAGGAGAACTGATCTTCTAGAATCAAACAGGCCCCAAACAAGTTCTTACTCTCTTTTAATAAATTCTTTGTAACTATTTCAACCTGTCATTGGAATTTCTGACCATGACTGTGCTGGGCTTAGGGGGCTACTAAGTCTGAAAGCCCTGGACTAAGAGCGCCTTGATGAAATAGTAATTGTGTGAATGGAAAGAAGAGCTGAAGCCAGAGTTCAGGGTGGTGGACTGATAAACTTTATAACTGCCATTTACGCAGCTTCTGCTATGTGCTTGTAGTACATGCTTTACAGACATTCCACTTAATCCTGACGACAAACAGAAGGCAAGTATAACTAATACTTGCTTTATAGATGAAAAAACTGGGATCAAAATTTTGCAAAAATTTTTCCACGGTCACCCAGATGGTGACAGAGCTAAGATTCAGTTTTATGTCTGTCTGATTCAAAAATCTATGCTCTTATTTATTATTTATTTATTTCTGAGACAGGGTCTCATTCTGTCACCCAGGCTGGAGTGCAGTGGTACAATCCTGGCTCACTGTAACTTCCCCCTCTCGGGCTCAAGTGATCCTCCCAGGTCAGTCTCCCAAGTAGCTGGAACTACAGGCACACACCACCACACTTGGCTAATTGTTTATTTTTTAAGTCTTTTGTGGGGATAGGGTTTTGTCATATTGCCCAGGCTGGTCTTGAACTTCTGGGCTTAAGCAATCTGCCCACCTCGGCCTCCCAACGTGCTAGGATTACAGACATGGGCTAACATGCCCTCCCCAACCAATACCTATTTTCTTTCCATACAACAAGCTTTCTCCCTTGCCAAGGATCAGTCTGAAGAAACAAGGCCAATACTGAATTGAGATGGCTGAGTGGGAGAAGGACCACAAAGAAGAGAAGAGCCTTAATGCAGAGACTTCAGATGAGAATCACCTTGGCAGGCCCAGCATGTAGCCTAAGATGGGAAGAGATTTGCTTAACAAACCTAATGATAGGTCCCAGTTTCAATTATTGTTTTCCTCAATATAAGCAGATAGCCAAATTAATACGGAAGAAAAAAATCAATACAAACAAACTAACAGGAGCTATCCAGGAGTTGATTTAGGTGGAGAAATGGGCATGTATTGGAGAACTAAGAGTTTGAAGGCGGAAGAGCTTTTGTTCCTAGAACCCTATGCAAGTAAGCAAAGCCACAGTACACAAAACGAGGGTGGCCAGCATTCAGGGTTAAAGGTCAAGGGGCCAATTTAATCAGATCAAATATTCCTTTTGAATGTAGTTGCAAAATTAGTAGCAATAATGCAAAGTAGAAAATCCGGATCCAAGATGGCCGTTTAGGAACAGCTCGGGATTGCAGCTCCCAGTGAAAGTGCAGAGGGTGAGTGGACGCCACATTTCCAGATGGATTTTTATTGCCCAGAGACCAGGAGATTCCCAGACGGAGGAGCCCCACCGGTGGCCAGCGCGACTGTTTTGGCCAGCGCGGCTGTTTTGGCCCTCGCGGCTGCTTTGCCCGTGCCCTGGCGTGGCGGTTCTCCATACAACATACACTGGTCTGGGTGCCCTTTTGGCTGGCGATTGGAGCCCTGGGAAGGTGCAGTCACCCATTCATCTGAATAAAGGGGGGTCTGAGGCAGGGAGCCAGGCCAGGAGATTCCTGAGCAAAAACAAACAAACAAACAAAAGGCCCCACGAATCTCAGCACCACTGTTTCAGCCGGTGCAGGGAGTCCATGCAGGGAAAATCACATAGACCCCAGCGCCCTTTCAACAGGTGACTGAAACACCTGGGAGAGAGTCGACCGTTCAACTGGAGAGCAAAAGGCTCTGAGGCAGGGAGCCAGGTGATCAGGCTTGGCTGGTCACACCCCGACAGAGGAACAGCAATTGAAAACTCTTTGGATTGAGAGTTTCACAGCAAGCACAGCTGAACCCAGGACAGTCCAGCTCTGTGGGGGAGGGGAGTCCACCATTGCTGAGGCAGCCCGCCATTGCCAAGGCAACCTGCCATTACAGCCAGAGTCCACCATTACAGAGGCGGGCCACCAATGCTGAGACAGTTCTAACTACACCCATATAAACAGGACTGCAGGGAAGTTCACACGACAGCTGGGCAGAGCCTACAGCAGCTCAGTAACGCCTCTGCAGGCAGACAGTGACTAGGCTGCCTCCTTGCTGGCAGGGCAGCCCTGAAAAAAAAAAGGCAGCAGTGCAACGGAACCTCATAAATAAAGCCCTAACTCCCTGGGACAGAGCAACTAGGGGAAAAAGGTGTTTATGAGTTCTGCTGCAGCAGACCTAAACGTACATGCCCAGCAGCCCTGAATGAAAAACGGAGCTCACAACTCAGCACTTGAGCTCATGTAAAGGACAGACTGTCTCCTCCAGCAGCTCCCTGACCCCGGTATATCCAAACAGTCACCTCATAAAGGAGAGATCAGACTGACATTTAGCGGGTATCCTTCTGGGACAAAGATGGCAGAAAAAGAAACTGGTAGCAACCGTTACTGTTCTGCAGCTGCTGCAGGTGATCCTCAGGCAAGCAGGGCCTGGAGTGGACCTCAGCAGCCCTACAGCAGAGGGGCCAGACTGTTAGAAGGAGAACTAAGAAACAGAAATAACTTCATTATCAACAAAATGGAGGTCCACTCAGGGACCCAATCTGAAAGTCGGCAACTACAAAGACGACAGGTGGATAAATCCACAAAGATGGGAAGAAACCAGCGCAAAAAGGATGAAAACACCCGAAACCAGAACATCTCTCCTCCTACAAGGGTTCACAACTCCACACCAGCAAGGGAACAAGACTGGATGGAGGATGAGTGTGATGAAATAACAGAATCAGGCTTCAGAAGGTGGATAATAAGGAACTTCCGTGAGCTAAAAGAACATGTTCTAACCCAATGCAAAGAAACTAAAACGTTGAGAAAAAGATTTGACAAAATGCTAATGAGAATGGACAAATTAGAGAGGAATATAAGTGAATTGATAGAGATGAAAAACACAACACGAGAACTTCA
>NW_016107629.1:0-44228 GCF_001604975.1 Cebus imitator
CCTATGAGTGATAACATGCAGTGTTGAGTTTTCTGTTCTTGTATCAGTTTGCTGAGAATGATGGTTTCCAGATTCACCCATGTCCCTATGAAGAACACAAACGCATCATTTTTTATGGCTGCATAGTATCCCATGGTGTATATCTGCCACATTTTCTTTAACCAGTTGATCATTGCACATCTTTTAGAGAAACTCAAATAAAGAACAAAAGTTTTCAGAGGAAAATAATGAAGAAAGGTTTCTGGATTTTTTCTGTGAATTATAAGGAGATTAGGAGTCATATGTCTCCAAACATTTTAAATGAGATTGATTTCAGTTTGTTTTGAGTTATAAGTAATAACTGAAGGTTAAATATTAGAAAGAAAATTTGTATATATCTTAAGGAAATATTCTTAAATACATGAAATGATAGTGATTACAATGACACCAATTAAGGCACTGGTTATGGCAGTGAGAAAACAAACAAAAAAGCCCATATAAAAACTTAATAATCAGCTCTAGAGCATAACAAAAATAACCATATTATTGTAATACTAAAGTCACTTAAATAATGTGTACTCAAGATTACACAAAACATTTGCATATTATTTTAAATAAACAAAGTTACAAACTAAGATATATACTACAATCTCATTTAATAAAAATATAGACACATAGAATAAGATTGAATGAACACACTTCAAAATGTTATTGACTCACTTCTGGGTGGTAGGATTTCAAGTAATTCTATTTGCCTTTTTTCTATATATATGTATTTCCTAAATCCTCTCACTAAAAATCCTTTAATAGTTAACTCTTAATGGGTTCTTACTCTATACTTTTCTTTGTTCTAAGCAAATGCTTCATATGTCTTAATTTGTAAACTCTTCAACAGCCCTGAAAGACAGCCATTTCTACATCATTTTTCCCCCACCCCCAAGCTGCAGAAACTGAAGCCCAGAGCTTAAATGACTTGCCTAAAGTTTTCTGAGTAGACACTGACAGAGCCTAGATGTTAATCTTAGAAGTTTGGTACCAGAACCAGCATACTCCAAGCACTCTGCAAATAAGAACTGTATAATCTTTCATAATTTTCAAAGAACTTTAATAATAATAATAATAAAATAAAGGAACATATTTAATTAATTTAAAGTTTGCCATGCTTGGCATTCATCACAAAGATTAGATCTATCTTTATTTCTACAAATTTACAGGAAATAATACTGGCCAATATTCCACAGCAGTGTTTGAACAGAGCTTTTCCTAAAGACATGAATGTCTTCTAAACTTTTAATTGTGTGACTTTCTTTTAACAAAAACAAAATATCACATGTTGTTGTTGTCCTCAGGAGCACTAAGAAATTTCCTGCCTGAGAAGTAAATGACTGAGGGGAAAAAATTATAGACCATTATAGCATGCTAATAATCCAAATTAGATAAACAAACAGAAGCAATGGAAAGGAAGAAAGAGCAAATGCATTCAGCAGAGAATGGTGATAAAGAGTAAGGGACAGCTCATTCTCCACAGCTAAAATTGCACAGGCTGAGCTGTCTAAGGGAAATGAGTCATCTGTTTCTCAAGTTATACGGGAATCTCACAGAATATTTTGAGTTTGAATAGCTAACACCGCAGGCAATTGAAATAGGTCTCCAAATATCTGATTAAAGTCATGCATGATTACAGCTGGTATAGAATATTTTTGTACCTTTCTTGCAAATGGTAAAACGTAGGTTAAATTTCCAGTTTTCTCTGTTACTTAACTTCTAAAGTAGGTATTAATTAAAGAAGTAAATTAAGATACGCCTAACTAAATTCTTAGATATGAAAATGAAGTGTAAAACTTTTTATTAGGACATTATTCACTTTTACAATGCTTTTTAATGAACTATTTGGTCCTTTGATTCAACAGTCCTTTTATTTCATATGAATTCTTTAACACAAATGGATTTTCTGCAGCAGCATCTGGTTTTAAATATCTGAAATATCAGCCTCAGAATACCAGGGTGAATGAATAGGAAGAAAAATGAGAAAAAGAAGAATATAAGGGGTGTTGTGCAATCATGACAGAAAAAACACAGGAGATACAGTAAAAATAAAACCACCAATACTGTCATCTATAGAATTCAGTCTCCAACTTAATTTGTCCAACTTAATTTGATAATGCAAATTGCCTACAAAAAATTATCCAGCAAGGTGATTTTTGTATTTCATTGCTTATAACTATAACTTCACCATCTGTTCTATAAATGACATATTAAAAATCAAATCAATGGTGATTTTTAAAACACATGTCCTTTTTAAGAAGGATATATTATCTCCCATGATTCCTTACCAATTTGCTAATTCACAGAAAAAAAGGAATTGTCCTCCAGTTTCTTAAATTGCCTATGTAATAAAACACAAAAACATATAATATGAAAAGTTGAGGGTAGAACAGAACTTTAACATCTTTTATAATATAAATATATCATAATATTTTATCATTTCACAAAGCAATGGTGCTCAAGGAGATAATATTTAACAAAGGGATAGCCATATTCTCTATTAATACAAAAATTTATATGGAAGGACATTTTCATTTGGATGTTTATACACTATGAAAAATCCCTAACAATGTATAATTTTGGAACACAAATTATCATTTGTCTAATTCTCATATATGTCATTTCTGTTGCCCTTTATTTAATATTCTTATTCAAATAAGTAAGTGGAAAGTACTGCTTATGGTGAGGTCAGATTAGGATTCTCCTTATTTTTATGCTACTATAATGTATCACTTCATTCTTTATTCCTGTCACCAACTATTACATATTAAATCCCTTAGGTGCACATATTATATATAAGGTCAAGGTCAAATAAAGGTAAAACAAATGAATGGCATACAACATCATGAAAATTCAAGAAAGTGTAGTTATAATTTAAATACACAGGGGCATTTGGACCTCCCTTATGAAGTCTTTTTCAAATCTCTACATAATCATAACATTTTACAGAAAGTTTCTGACCTGAAGTCCAAATATATTTAACCCTAGTCCTCCAAAGTCTGCAAATACCAGGTCTACCTTGGCTAATTGTGACAGCAGCAAAGAAAAAAAAAAAAATGGTGGGCTCTAAGCTCTAAACAAATATATGTGAATGTTTTCTATAAATTGTAACGCACTATACATAAGGATTTTCTCACTACATATGTGTACATGTGAGTGTTTGTGTTAAATTCAGGAAAACCAGACTACAAGAAAGAAAATGCTTAAAGTTTACATCTTTGAACCACACAGATAGTGCAGCTACATGATGCCCAAAGGAAACCAAATGAAAGAATGTAGAAAATAAGTCAGTTTTGACAAGCATTCAAGGACCAGCATTAGGAAATTTCAAGTAACTACACTTCTATTACCTAGATTTTAAAAATCAGAACTCCTTATATTAAAAACCAGTCATTTGATTCTCTTTTAATTTACTTCTATTTTCTCTTAGGTGGGATAATCACACCTGATAAGTGCTATTATAACTTAATAGTGCTTATTATGGGCCAGACATAAGGAGTCACATACATGGCTATTAATATTTCCCATTACTAATATTAGTATATATTACTTTCATTCTCATTTTATAGATGAGAAAATTGGGCCTGAGACAATTAAAGTAACCGCACCAGTATCACAGAGCTGATAGTTTTTCAAAACTCAGTTTTCCCATCTTTTAACTGGAGAATAAAACATATTAACATAGAATCTATTGCAATAATTCTTATTGTATTAATGATAGCATTATCTAGATTGTACAAGTAGAGTTGTAGCCACTGAGCAATTAACACTGCATTTTTAAACAGTAATTTCCATTGTTAAACTGCTTTGTATAGTGCCAACTATTTTTCATCTTACTCAAATTCAACTGATCTGATGTTCACACAGCAACTTTCTGAATATAATTTGACTCTCAATGGATTTTCTTTTTCAGGCATGATGATTTCTCAGGTTAAATCAACAACATACTTAGAATGATGATGTGTTACCCCATGAAGCTGAAACACAGGCAGAAAATGATGTTCATCACAATTCAAACATTCATACATATTTTCCTCATTATAAATCAGTAAGCTGGCAAACTGGAAGCTATTTTAGTAAGACCTATTCAGATATATTTCACTCAGAAATACTTCATCAATTTAATATTGAAAATCAATTGGCTGTCAATATCCAAACCCTTGCAGTGCAGTCTGTATCATGACATCACTTCTAGGAAGAAGTCTCCCCTGATACATAGTGACCCCATTCTGAGTAATAATTGCACAGACGGGCACCCTAGCACTTCGGCAACTGTCAAGTCGTTTCTCTTGTTTTACTGCAGCATTCTGTAGTCTCCCTTCTGCACCACACTAAGCATTATGAGGGCAGGAACTGTCTTCTGTGTATAAATTGTATGGTGCATAACCCAGTGCTTGCTCTATATTAGTTTGTTATACTGTAATTAATGCTCAATATCAATTTACTGAATCAATGATTGATTTATATTTAAATCAAAACTTCAGAAACTTCTATGCTGTTAGTTTAGTTATGCACAGTCTTAAGCATACCTTGTTTCAATAAATTCTCTGAGTATTGTCATACTAAGTTTCTGAAGCAGGTGAACCGCTCTGACAAAAACAATTAAGCTTGTGCTGCTAAATGTGGGCTTCAGCCTTTTTGATATTGCTGAGCACAACCTCAAGGCTGATTTTGTTCCTAACCAAGTGTGATACATATTACACTACATGTGGCCTAGAGTCTATAGCTAGAATATTAGCCAAATGAAGATTTTTAGTAAAATAAACCATATAAATTAACAGCTATGCTTTATTTAACATTTAATGTTTTCCAAAATGTTTTACACATCATCTTCAATTATCTTCAGACTAACACTTTCACTAGGAAGTAGACATGAAAGTTATGATCAGATAACAAGAGACAATCAGATAATGCACAAAAGTAGAGTGACTTGTCTAAGACTGAGTAGTTAATATATAGAGTATATAGAGTGTCCTCCCATTTTCCGGTATTGTTTTGCTTTACAGAACTATACTGAGACAATTAGAAAATGTTATAATAAACCATGCCATGTGGAGGCAAATCTGTCTCATCCTTGCAAAAATACTTATGGCCATAAAAGAATCACATATGAGTAAAAAATGAAAAGATATTTCTTATTGCAATGGAATTGAAATATTTCTTTGCCTCATCTTCCTCTCCGTTGCTCACACATTTGACTTCTGATTATATCGTTAACTCTTCAAAATAAAAAGGAAACACCACTTTACCATTTCTATTTTCCAGAAAATTTATAAATAAAAAGAAAACATTTATGTTTTTTAATTGTTTGCCTTTTTTCTTAAATTTTCAAGCCTCTATGCAAATAAGTTTGGAGCAAAGAAAGAAATATACAAGACTGTCTGATAAATTTAGAAACACAACAGCTTTCTGTAGAGGCATTCATGGAAATATCTGCATTCATAGATTTTTTTTTTTTACAGATGTTGAGACTTTTATAAGCAGCCTCTTTAATATCATACAGCAATTTTCAAAAGTTTACTTAGCTTATTGCATATTCCCTAATGTATCTGATAATCAATAGTAGCTAAAAATAACATACAATTCATTTATGCAATATGCAGTTCTAGTGCAAAGGGCCATCCACTACACTGGGAAAAAGCTCAGGTGGCCCAACATGCCTACCATGAGAGCAGAGAGAGTTCTATTCAGCATCAAATGTCCCCTGAAATTAAGATTCATGATACTAGCAAGTAGAAAGGCTTTTATGTCGGAAAATATTCTACCACACTCAGGAAGAGTTTGAAAATCAACTTAGCACATTGTTGCTATGTCAAAGGTATGAAAATTCTTCTGAATACTTCTCTTCTTTAGGTTTGAAAGCTGGTGTTAGTGAAATAAGTTAAAACTCTTGGTTCAGTCTTCCAAACCACTCCCATACCCTCTGCTTATGGACATTCAAGGCCACCCAAACACAGACAAAACAGGGCACAGAGTCAGGAGATTCTTGTGTCCATTATGAGCTAAGTGAGATGTCTATGGTCACAGGATGAAAAGTTTATTAAGAGAAAGAGGAGCACTGGCTAAGGCTAGGAGCTGCAAATCCAATTCAGTTTAAGCTTCCCAAAAGAGAACCCATGAATGCTTTATGGTTATGACAAGACCTTGATCCCATTAGCTAAGGCTATCACCTCAGCCTCCTGCATATCTGCTGGGGCCAAGTGACTCTATTACAGACTCTGAGTGTCAGGATGTGAAGAAGGTGGGAAGGCTGTGTTCTACTATGTTTGCTTCCCCTTCCCCACCTCCACTGAGGTCTGTCCTCATTGCCAGGTACTTGTTTGGTTCTAGAAAGAATTGTACACTGGTGTTCTCGAAAGTTCATAGTGCTAGGCAGGCTTCCAGTGACCTGAGATAGCTTAGCAGTGACTTCAGGAGTCATGAAGTGTGTGTTGTTGACCATGATGCTCTGTGTCAAGCTGGTTCTAGAACTGCTATAATAGGTGATGGTAGTGCCGCAACGGGCCCTTAGCCCAGGCACAGATCCCTGCAGATTGCTGGATGCAAATAGGGACAAAGAACAGATTGCTGGAGTTTTGTCACTTTGGAACAAAGAACATATTTACGAGAAGATTAGCCTCATTCAGAAAAAAAACAAAATGCTTGTACATAAGACAAATTATTAACAATCAACATGTTTCAAAAAATATCCTAATATCCTTGATATTCCAAGTGAAACAGAGACTTCTGAGGACCACCAGGGCATGGTCTGGCTGACCAGACCTCTGAGGAAAGGGGAGTATCAAGTTGTGAAGGTGTGCAAATGCAGAGTCTCATATGTGATATGAACCAGATGCCACCCACTACCCAGCCCAGGCTCAGGACTACATAAGCAGGGTCCTTCCCATAGGCCGCTCCCGCCTGACACAGCAGGTCCTTCATAACCACAAAGCTGAGCTTGTCCTGGTATTCCTGGCATTGGCAGATGCTGTGGACCTCCTTTGGACTCAACTCTCCAACTGATATAGAGTTGCTGGTTCAGGTTCTGGTGCTCTGAATGTATCCTACCCTTCATTCTGTTAGAAGGCAGCTATTACAAAGGGATTCCCAGTGACAGGTACTGAGAAGAGGATCCTCTCTCTAGCCTCCTGTTCTATAAAGATGAACCTCTCCAATAATCCTCTTCCCCATAAATTGCCTCAGCCAGCACATCCTCCCCTGGCAACACGAAAGGTCTCAATAACAGCATTGGATTTTGTCTTCGACCCTAGAGCTTGAAAATAGAAGTGACTCAATTACCTAGCTATCATGGAGTATATGTATTCCTCTATATTTCCTGGCATACAACTCCTAAAATCCTTGGAATCTCCAAAGTACTGTCTTTTTGTATACTAATGTTGACAGATAGTGTCAGAATAAGATTGGTCACCAAAAAGACCAAGCCATGATTAGAGGATTGGAAGTTTCAGCCCCACCCCCCAACTTCCAGGGATGTGAAAAGGGGCTGAAGGACAATGACCATGGTTTAATCAGTCATGCCTACGTAATGAAGCCTCTATAAAAACCCAAAATGAGAGGATTCAGAGAGCTTCTACATAGCTAACCACATGAAGCTTCATGGAGGGTAGTGTTCCCAGGGAGGGCACGGAAGCTCCACACCCCTTCTTGCATAGCTTGCCCTATGCATCTTGTTATCTTTTGTAATATCATTTATAAGAAACAGGCAAATGTAAACAAGTGTTTCTCTGGGTTCTTTGACCTGCTTCAGCAAATTAATCAAACCCAAAGAGGCGGTCATGAGAATCCAATTTGAAGCTATCTGGTCTGAAGTTCTGAAGATCCAACTTCAGACTAGTGTCTGAAAGGGGTGCAGTCTTGAGACCTGAGCCTTGAGCTTGTGGAATCTAACACTATCTCCAGGTAAATAATGTCAGACTGAGTAAGAATAGACTCAGCTGGTATATACTGCTTGGTGTATGGGGCTTCTTGGTCAAGCAAGTCTTCTATGTTGATGATAGCTGTGTTGTATCAGAGCAAATGAAAAACAAATATTGGTTTGGGAGGTTTTCTGAAACACAAGTTGATCCTCCTCCAATGAGTCTGTTTCTAAAGATTCAGAAATTATAGCAAAATGCTTTTCTTCTTTCTTTACTAAAAGAATTTTAACTTCTTCCTTTTTATTTCTTCTGCTATTAAATGATTATACAGTGGCTCAAATGGAAGCTTGATAGGATTGTAATCCAAAAGATAATATTTTATAACTTTAGAGTATTTAAATATGAAGTGTATAACTAAATTTCTTCAATAGTATTTGATTTGTAGGCAATGAATTAGTGTTTTGTTAAGTATGCTAAAATAATCCAGAAACACAGCATCTTCAAAAACAACTGTGATTTCTTTTCTTTTTTTTTTTTGTTTTATGGCTATTATTTAAATGATTATGAAAACTTGACAGGATTACAATTCTAGGATACTGTTTTAATAAATGCATCTTATTTAAAAGTGAATTTCATGAATAAATTTCTTCCATTTCTAGATATTATAAAGATAGTACATCTGTTTTTGCTATTTAACTAGTCCCATTAACATTGGCTGTAATAAAAATTTTGTCAAGGAAATCTTGAAACTCAAACTTTATTTCTATATACCAAAGACTAAATTTAATCAAGTTATGAGACTAATATACTTATCAAAATAAACTGGTTAAAAAAAATGAAACTACCTAAACATACAAGCCTTTGGGGAAAAAACAGACATTACTATCTAGCACTTCATTCGATTAGGTATTATCAAATCTATGCTACTGTCAAAACAATTTTAATAGTAGTCATAATATATGCTTAATGAATATATACATGAAATCATTAATCCCAAATGCAGAACATGTTTGACAAATATTATGTTGCAGTAGAACTTAATTTTGATTCAACATAACATGCTATGTTATAATTCTATGAATTTATAATGTTTTACATCTACTACTTAATTTTATTTGTTGTTCTAATTTTTCCTTAATTTTTTCTCCTCTGTTATTTCTAATAGTAACTTTTTGATAATATCTCTCCTTTTTGAATCATTTCCTTCATTGTTTTTTAAAATAAGTGATTTACTTAGTTGTGTTATGTTTTATTCTTCAGCTTTAAGATTTATAACTGTTTGCCTATTACACAAATAACTCTAAGCAATATTCTTTTTAAATAAAAAATATATAAGCTTAAAAAAAAACTCTATGTTAGGATTGTGTTGTCTAGCAACCCTATTCACCACCATATTCAACAAAGAGCAGTGTACGGCAGATGCATCTGACAGCAATAACGAACGTTTATTTCGAGTTCTGAGCTAAGGAATCCAGGTACGATCAACCTGGAGATTCACTCCTTATCTGCTGAGAACATCTGAACCTGGCCCTTCGCGACAACATGAGCTGTACAGGGAATCAAGGCCCTCTGTTTTGGATTAAAGGTTGTCAGATGGAGGTTGCTAGGAGGAGAATGCTAAGTGAAAATGCTATATAAATTGCATGCTTTTTATAAGCAGTAGCAGTTCTCCTGTCCAGCCCACCACCACTGTACCACCCTATATGTAAGTTCTCTTGATAAACCCTACGTGTCCTTCACTGGCTTCTGGTCTTTTCTTTGGTCTCTTGAACATGGGTCAATCACTACTGAAGTCAACAGGGGTCCAGCAAGACAAGCAACAATAAGGATTCCTTTCTTTAAGTCTCTTTAGTACGCTGGTATGCAAAACCTTTCTTTTACTGTGTATTTACTCATTACCAACAAACAAAGATATAAATGACAAAGATATGTTCCACTCTGAATATAAATATTTGTAACAATTTAATATTTTTTCCATATTTTTCTCTGATAGATAAATTAGATACCTCAGATTTTCATAAGTATGAGAGATAGAAATTTAAAACATTAGGCTTGGTGTGGTGGCTCACTATGAATATAAATAATACTAACAATTTAATGTTTTTCCATATCTTTCTCTGATAGATTAAATGAGATACCTCAGATTTTCATAAACATGGGAGATAGAAATTCGAAAAATTAGGTTGGATGCTATGGCTTATAGCTATAATCCCAGCATTTTGGGAGGCTAAGGCAGGCAGATCGCTTAAGTTCAAGAGTTTAAAACCAGTTTGGGCAACATGATGAAATGCTGTCTCTACTAAAAATACAAAAACTGGGTGTGGTGATGTACTCCTATAATTCCAGCTACTCAGGAGGCTGAGGTGGGAAGATCACTTGAGCTCAAGAACAAGACTCTGTCTCTACATAGATAGATAAAATTCTAAATATTTTTGAGATTACATTTTAAAATATCTTATTTACTACTGGAAAAAAAACTATAAAGAGATGTACACCATATTTGTAGTAAAAAGTATAAAAGAGAACAACATAAACAACAAAATTAGCTTACTGTGGGACATAAAGTATTATGAAATTTTCTAAAACAAATGAAATAAAACATATCTATAGTGGAAACAAACACACAGCAGAGAATTAATTTTTTACAAAGTAAAAAATTAAATACATAAATTCCAGTACATATGAGGCACCTGAGTATTGGACAGTTCTTTAAGTTAAAAATGAAATATAACCAGTGATATTCTCAATGCACATGATATTCCACACAAATGGGAAACAAGAAACTGAAATTTGCAACGGAAATAACAGATACAAAGTCAGTTAAAAAAAATGGGTAACACTATTTCTAACCTAAAATACTAAACAAAGGCCTATAAAAACAATTCTATTAATAAAAAATCATTATATGAATCATTGGAAAGCATTACTCTAAAAATACTTCATATGTAAAGAAAATGTTTTATCTTCTCAAACGACTGAAAGCTACAATGTAAAAAGGGGGGGATATAAAAAGATATAAAGATAACTTTTTTAAGGTTTATATATATTTTGAGATAAAATCTAGCAAAGTAAGGTGGGGATGGGTGAGAGAAAGGCACTCATAGAAAATTAAAATGCAATAATAGAAACAAATCCTTTGTAAGCATTAGAAAATAGAACTGACGTTACAGACAATTTACTAGTATCACAGATCAATTTGAGACAATTTCTGAAAATACACTGCAAAAAATAGATATAACATAAATTAAGGGAAAATAATAACTATTTTGTACTAGTAAGAGAAATTCAATGTATGGACAGTGGAGATCTTAAAAGAATAAAACATAACAAATGATGCAGAAACAGTAAGCTGAGTATAGCAAAAGAAGATGCTCATTAACTCAGGAGGAAAAAAAGACTGTATCATTGTAAAGACTTACCAAGTCTTACACAAAATTAGGGGAAAATACCATTTTGAGATATAACTTTATAGAATTTTAAACAAGAAATGAAATAATAAATGTAAAATAAAAGGGTGATAAATTCAACTGAATTAAAAATATGAACATTTATTCATCAAAATATAAAAAGAGTGAAAAGATAAGCCACAAACTGAGGGAAGATATCTGCAACACATAAACTTAGCAAATTACATAACTTATGTTATTTAAAGTGTTCTTCATTATCATAAGAAAAAGATAATCCAACAGAAAAAAAAAATGGACAAAAGAAATGGAGTTTTGGGACACAAGATAAAATGCAAGGCCCTAAGCATAAAATGATGTTCAAACTCATTAGATTCACCCCTTATTAGTAATCTGGGAAAAGTCAAATTAAGACTGTATTGAGATACAATTTTATGCCCAATGTGAACCAAAATTTAGAAGCTGACAATACTAATTGTTGGAGACAATGTGGAGTGTAAATTAAGATTATTTCTAAAACGTTGCTGTGGAAGTATAGATAGTATAAACATTTTGACGTTATGCTACAAGGTTCTACATTTGCAGCCTCTATGACCCTGAACACTCTAAAGACTCTTTTCGCATATGTACCAGGAGAAATGTATAAACATAAACAAAACAAAGATGTCATAATACTAAGAAATTCAAAATAATGCAAATATTCATGGATAGAAGTGTAGATACTAGAATCCTTACTATTATTTAATTATTGACTTGGAAAATTAGAACAGTCAGTTTAAACATAGTTAATAAGTTCTTAAAGGTAGCCATTATTATTTTTTAAAGGGAAATTTTCATCCCAAATCACTATAGAAAACAATAACATATACCAGAGTATATGTACAAAAAAAAAGAAAACAGTGAAAAGATTGAAAAACAAACATAGAAAAAGCATTTAACACTTCATAGAAAACAAATTCATCATTTATGATTATAAATTTAAATGGTTTACACTCATCAGTAATAGAATACACTTTTCACCTTGGATTATGTTTAAATTCAAACATACACTAAGGAGAAACAAGCCAGATACACCTGAGAAATACAATTAAAGATAAAAGCATAGAGAAAAATATATTAAATAAGCAAACAAAGGCCAAAAAAAGCGTAATAATATACTACCAAATAAAATACAATACATAAAACTTGAAAGAGTTTTAACTATAATAAAAGATACCTCTTTGGAGACCATCCAACCTAAATTCCCTGCCCAGTCTTATATTTCCCTACTTTATACTCACCATTACCTAAAATTTTGTCTATTTGTTTACTTCTTTATTGCCCATCTTCATTATCTAGACTGTGCACACTATGTGATCTGACTTGTTCGAACAGAGACCTGTTAGTATTATTTAAACAATAAAACTCAAAAATTCAAAATAATGGGTACATGTCAATCATAATATCCCACAATTAGGGGGATATTTACTCTTGATAATCATTAGAACATTAAAAAATAATGACCTAATACGTCAAATTAAAAACATTTTATAGTCAATTCAAAAAAGGCAAGCATTATATACTTTTTCACTACCGTGGTAAGTGAATGAGAAAAAGTAACAAATATAACAATAGGAAAAATACACCCATTTGGAAGAAAAAAATCATCACATCACTCTCTTGAATATCTATTAGGCAAAACTATAATAATAAAAACACTTTTCAAAAAAATAAGTAAAATGAGAAAATGTTATTAACACTCAAGACCTGTCTATGCTGTAATCACTATTTTTTAATCTCAGTGATATATCTTACTCAAGAAGTTATGATTTTTCAAAGTAAGAAATGATAACAGTGAAATATAATAATGATATTAATAATTAGGATAAAATATGATATGGTATGCAATGAGGGCATCCAGCAGAGGAGCATGACCTAGGTCACAGAACCAGGGGTTAACTTTCCCTTCCTTTAATAAAGAAATGCCATGTGATCATCAGAACATGAGAAAATTACACACGCCTAACAGCATTTATATCTATAAAGGAAAGTTCTGAAAAAGGGAAGGGAAACAGCAGTTACTATCTGGGATATTATAAATTGGGAATGCCTTTCTAGAGAATAATTTGTCAGCATTCACTATTTAAAATAACAATTCCATTTCTAGGAAGCTATACTAGAAAATGATGCAGATATATACATAAGAAGATACATACAAAGAGGTTTATTGTGGCATGGTTTGCAAAGGTAAAAACCTGGAAGTATTAAACGTCCTTATAAAAAGATGATTCAATATATAATTATAGATGTATACTATAGAATATTATGCAGTCATTAAAATTAATGGAATAGATCAACATGTACTGCCCACAAATCAGTTAAATTCTGCCTTGTATATAGCAACTAGCAGAAGACTTGTCTAGAAGTTTATAATACGATGAACAAATTCATTATAACACTAAGTTATAAGATGACATATAATTACATGTAATATTAGAGAGCAATCAATTAAAAAACCCTGAAAACTGGAATAAAAATAAAATAATTAATGCATGTCACACAGTAATATAGATCTGTCCAGAGGCAACTTATCTTTAGAGTTTTAATAAAGCATGAAGGTGACATTGGCCTAAAGCTAATTTATATAAAACCCTGGAATACAGAACAGCCTAATTTGGCAAGAGCGCTTACTGATTAGTGTGAAAGGCAGATTCCAGAGTCAATAAATATTTTTAAGTATACAATATAATGCCAGGCACTTAGTAGGTAAAGGAGCTTATATCCTTGGGAAGAAAGACAAGTAAACAGCAATATTAATACAATGCAAGTTTTAAAACAGTTTGATATAATTATTTATAAGTGTCTGTTGTCTGTGTCTCCATGACTAGAATGAGAGTACCATGAAGCAAATCTTTCGGTCTGTTTTGTTGTTTTCCAAATGTTAAGGGAGTGCTAGGCACTTAATAACTAAGTCCTCAACAGTGATCATTTAATTAAAGGAAAAAAAGGAGAGAGAGAAGAAAAGCAGAAGGGGGAAGAGCGGGTTATATTAGAGGAAGGCTCAGGGGACTGGGGGACTGGGAATGATTTGTTTTCCAGAAGGTATGAAATCTTAGTTGAAGCCTGAAGGTCAAGATTGGATTTAGTAAACATATTTGAATGATGATTGCTTTCAAGCCAGAGTCACAGAGATGATTCTATGCACTGAGAAGAGGAATTGATTTAGAAGAAATAGTTACATCTGAAAGAAGTCCAGTAGGCATGTCTTATACACACACACTCTCTCTCTCTCTCTTTCTCTCCCCCCCACCGCCCACAATAAATCTTGATATGAGAAAGCTTAAGAGAGGTGTCAGACAAAAACTGAGGGCAAAGAAGAGATGGGCAAAAGGTATACCGAATAGTGAGGATGGTGACTTGAGAAGCTGATCTAGGAAGAAAAATACTTAAAGAAGGAGAGTGTCCACTGTTTCAAATTATACAAAGTTCTAGTAAGGTAATGCCTGGAAATATGTTCACTGGATTTATTAATAGTAACAGAGAGATCATTTGACCTTCATAATGGCAATTTCACCGGAGCAGAGGAGGTGAAAGCCACATTATGGTGGGTTTAAGAGTAAGAAAGATATGAGAGCCGGGAATTTCTAGAGATGGATAGTGTTTTTGAAGCCTGATTCTAAGTGAGGGCAAGATATTTATTTAGTTGGTTATAACTGTGAATAATGCTTCTAGTTGTAATAACACACTTTCACTGATTTTTTTTGAAGTAACAAACCTAGGCTACGTGTTTGTTTGTGGAGGAGGAAATACTGCTGCAGAAGTAGAGGAAAAAATGTCCACTGCACTGTTCATGTCTGCTTCTTCCATAGGCTTTGGGACCTTTTCACCAGGGGCTTGGAGAATCATACAGTATGAGATACCTTACTGACGCACGTTGGTCAGGAGAAAGAATTGTCTGCCTATTATTTGGATTTTACAGAAAATGTAAAATAAACACTCTAACAAGCAGAGTAAGCTTGTTGGCTGAACCACAGGAAATGCATTTAATTTTTCTCACCACAGGTATTATCAAGTTTCTATATACTCTGTGTTTTTTGTTGTTCTAAGACAATATTTGTGAAAATATAGAAATATCTCTGGGGATATTTTAAAATAGTTTATTTCAAAGAATATGGAATAACTAAGACCTAAAATCTATGATTTATTCAATACTGGGTATTCATTCATTTATGTGATGGAAAATTACCATAGACTTTCCATCTATATTTTCTTATTCCATCTTGTTCTGTTCCTTCAAGCCATCCTCCTTCAGTCTCTGATTAACCACATAGTTCCATTCTTCTCACAACATATAGGTAGTACATTTTTCTAAAAATAACAGTAAATGTGTGTGTTTAACAGTATAAGAGGTAGGTCTCAAATGAGCATAAAGATCAATAACAATTATGTGCCAATTATACTATGAATACATAATTGGCAGAACTGTATGGGCAGACCAAGAAGGCTTTGAGCAACAGCTATTCTGATAGAACCATGCCCTAAATGTCTCTACCTAAAACCCTAGGTTTTTAAAAGAAGCCTAACACAAACAAGTACCTAAAATATTGAAAATATCAACACTGGCATACACTTGAAATTAATATGTACAAGACAACTTCTATTTTTTAATTATTCATTAAACTATTGAGCTATAAGTGATTAGATACACATAGCAAAGAAGACTATGATACAACTCCTAACCTCTAGTAACTCAATCATATTTGATACAAGAAGAGTTTACTACACTGTGAGCTTTTCTCTGATCTGATAATAGAAAATACTGAAATGCATGCAGTTACATGGCCACAGACAGAAAGCTTCCTTACTTAGCATTGGGATAAATCCTCAGAAACTAATTCCAAAAGTAGATCTAAAATAAACCTTTATTTTCCATTCATTCTCCTAACCACCTTGCCATAGTCTTTGAAGTGGAGGATTTTTGGTTCAGTTGAGAGATGCCACAGGAGGACTCCCACAGTAATTACACATGTGGTGGCTAAGTATGGCTTCCACAGTAGAGCTTCTTAACAGGCCTTCTGTAAATGACAGATGTGTTCAAAGAAGCAAATGAATTTGAAAAACCGAACTTGAAATGTGAACATCAATTTTATATTCTGTCTGTATTTTTTATATAATTGATTATATTTGAGATAGCAGCATAGTTTAGTCTCTGGAATCCATGTTTCATTCATTTAAGTAGCCATGAAGTGTTAGGTATTGCTCTAGGCCCTGAAGTTAGAGTTGTGAACAAAATGGATTGAGCTACTGCTCTTAGGAAACTTGAACCCTAGAGATGGAAAGAGGCATTAAGCAAAACAGTAAAGATAGAGATGATAATAAATTCTGTAGAGAAAATAAAATGTAGTCAGGAGTAATGTATAAAATGTGGTTAGGAGTAATACGGAATGCTGGATGGGACATGTGACATATGATGTTGCATGTTAGGAAAATTCACACTGATGAGCTAGCATATGATGAAAGAAAGGAAGTGCACTATGTACATAACACAAGCATAAAGAAAAGTTAGTGCAAATGCCTTGAGGCAGAAGGCTGCAAGATGTGTTCATGAAAAATTAAGGAAGCCACAAGCCAGTGACTACAAGACTGGGAAAACAAGCAGCAGATGACACAGGGGCCTGTAGGCTATATAAGGACCAGGTTTTATTCTGAGTGAGACAGAAAGATATGGAAAACATAATCTATTTTAGATTTCAAAATAACAATACAGTTGAGCATTTTTTAACATCTTATGACGAGGGGAGAGGCAGAGACATCAGATAGGAGAATACTAGAGTTCAATATTTTCATTAGACCTGGGCAACAGAGTGTCAGTTTGGAGAACCTCCTTATCTCAGACATAAACACAATAAATTTACTAAACAAGTTAATGCTTCTGTCAGTCTGATATTGGTATTAAGAGCTCACATATTTCTATACTCTGTCCTAACTCTAGACCTCAGTTCTTATAACCAACTGTTCAGTCTGCAGTGAAAACTCCCCTACATCTTCTGTCCTATGTCCTTCAAAAAAGAAGAACCACATGAATAATTTTGAGTTATGCCACTGTTGACACTAGAAGAAAACTGCTTTGAAATGAAGGGAAGATTTGAATTATAGAAGCCTTTAGGTATATGAAAAAGCAAAACTAACTACTCAACAAAACACTAGCAAACCAAACTCAACAGCACATTAAAAGGATCATTCACCATAAAGTGTTATTTACCACCAGGATGCAAGGATGGTTCAACATACACAAATGAATATGTGTGATATACCACATTAACAGAAAAAAGGACAAAAACCATAGGAACATCTCAATTGATGGAGAAAAAAAATCTGACAAGCCGAATGTCCTTTCATTATAAAAACACCTTAAAAATTAGGTGTAGAAAAAATGTACATCAACACAATAAAAGCAATGTATCACAAGCTCACAGTTAACATCATACTCAATGGTGAAGAGGTGAAAGCTTTTCCTCTAAGATGATAAACAAGACAAGGATACCAACTTTTACCATTCTCTTTAACACAGTACTGAAAGTCTTAGCCAGAGCAATTAGGCAAGAGAAAGAAATAAAAGGCACCCAAACATAAAGAAAAAGGTTAAATTGTTGTCTGTCTGCAGATGACATGGTCTTATGTTTAGAAAACCCAAAAGCCTACACCAAAAATTAGTTCAAACTAATAAACAAATTCTGTAACTTTATAAGATACAAAATCAACATAGAAAATTCAGTAACATATCTACACATTAACAATAAGTCATCCAAAAAAAAATCAGGAAAACAATCCCATTTACGGTAGCTACAAAAATATACTTAAGAATAAAGTTATTCAAGGAAGTAAACTATTTATATCATGAAAACTATGAAACTTTGAAGAAAATAATTGAAGAAGAGGACAAGTGTAAAAGTTATCAGAATGGACATGGAGTTTCCTGTATTAAATACCTTGACAAATGGGGCCAGAGTAGGCCATAAAGGAAGCATTCTCACACATATGCCTGATAACAAGAACTATCACAAAAGATGTCAAATAATATCTGTAATTTATTACTAAAAGATAAAATATTAGGAAATCCAAGCTAAATGCTTAATCATCTGAACAAGAAGTCATTCCCAATATTTAGGTAAAACTAAAATATTAATAATAAAAAGTGCTACTGTACTTAGTGAGCATTTGCCATGTGCTAAGCTTTGTATTATGCCCTTTTTAAATTCCTTAGTTCATTTAACTCTCAAAATAATGTAGTTAGATTGCCATAATTGTCAATATTTCTATTTAACAGTGAAAGGAAACTAGAGGTAGCTAGTTAAGGTAAAGAATCACACCCAAGGTCAAATTAGTAAATGTAGAGATTATATCAGTCTGGGCCTCTGTCTGTGAGCCAGGGCTGATTATATTATACCCTGTTGCCTCACACAACTTAATCATAATTTTAATGTATTCCATAAAAATGAAACACCTCTTTCTAGGTCGTTAAAACTTGACATATAGCACTGTGTTCCTTGGGATTTTTTTGTTGCCTGTATCTCAAACCTGCTTTACACAGTTTAAGCCAATAAGGAGTCTATATAAGAGTATCTCACAAAACACAACATTGCAAAACTCTCCCTATGTAAAGCCATGAGAAACCCAGGCAGCTTCTCTATGCCTGCCTCTATCTTCTCTCTCCTCAGCCTGGACTTTTTTGATTTTCAATACAAGTCGCAAGTGGAAAGTGGCCACCCTGCAGCAACAAGCTTTCACCCTTTTTCTGCTCAAACAACCCCGAATGAAAAAAGATTTCTTGTCCTGCATATTGAGGAGAGAATCTGATTTCCCCAGCCTCAGTCAGTTCTCTCAATCAGATTCAAGTGGACAGAATCAGGGCTAGAGTTAAGGTGGTACAAAGAAAGCTTCAAGGGTCTGTACCAGTAAACTTGCAGATTTGCGAGGCAGGTACCTTTGGAAGTATACACCACAGTCAAATTTATCCAGAATGTATCATAAATATCCATATCTTGTAGGAAAGAATCGTATAAATAAGAAACATAATAAACAAAGAAAACAATCCTGAGAGGCCGTACATGAGAGGATCAGAATATATCACCCCAAAATATGTCATCTTGGCATAAGGACTATTTTGAGCTGAAAGCACTTAAGAAACAACAAACTGCAGAAAGAGCTCTTGCTCTTTGCTCTCCCCCTATCTGCCTAAAAGCAGACATAAATTTCCTTTTGTGAAGGTGTTCCCCTCCCTTCTCCCATACTAGGAGGAGAACAACCCTTATCACTGGATACAGAAAGTTGGCACCAAGATGGATTTGCACAAACAAACCTTACTAAAATAGACCTTATCTTCCATTAGTATCCCTCATATATTTATCTTCCCACAATTTATCACCCCTAGAATCCCAAACCCCTTTTCCCTTGTGTTATCCCTTCTGCACGATTTATCTCCCTTTATTAAAATGGTATGTAAGCCCCTGAGTTTAAATGCTTCTTTCAGTCTTCATTTCTTTCATGTGAAGGCCTTGTGCACACATAAGCTAAAATATGAACATCAAATAAAACGTGTATGCATTTTCTCCTGTTAATCTGTCTTTTGTCCATTTAATTCACATGTCCCAGCCACTGTACATAAGAGGTTAAAGGAAAAGCTTTTTCTTCCCATACATACATTACACATATATGTAGTATATACAGTTATTGATATTTGGAGCTACATATTCAAATATTGATGTTGGAATTTTACCTACTGATTCAATTTGCAAATGTTGAATACATATTAACATTTTTAGGATAAATCACATGAAGTATTCTGGGGAAAAGGTTAGCAAAATCTAAATAGATATTAGAAATTTAAAAGAAAATATTCCATTCTATCTCAGTAACAACTACTAAATCAAAGCAAGATCATCCAAATAGGGTGCAATAAACTTTTTTTTGTAATTAAAGCAACTTCAAGATAGGTAACATTAAAATAAAAATACCCTGGCTTAACAAAAACAAAAATATAAAATGCAGTTAGGGTGCGTTGATCTTTATAAGGTTATATAAAAATCCAAATATTTCAAAATTCATAAACTTCAATAATGGAGAGCTATGACAGCAGAGTTCCACATTTTTTGTTCATATTCATTTTAAGTGCATGACAGCAAGAAGGTGTTTTTCATGCTATTTCTCTATGGTCCCTGATATTCAAAGTAATACATGCAATATTAATGATCTCAGTTTTCTGAGTATACAGGATACACCACATTCCCACCGAAAGAAAAGCTCCTCAATTCCTAATCATTTCAATAGGCTCTAATGTAATATTTCCTACATTGGAAATCACAGCACTTTATTTAAGGAAATCAGTTTGGCCAAGTGAGCTCTGTGGAGAGCAGCCTGCACAGACGTCAGTTCAAAGGATCAGATGTCAAAGTGCTCCCTCTAATGTCCCTTAATCATCACTCCGTTTAGTGAATGAATAGGACTGTGATTAAAAACGCTGCTGCCATTGTCTACCTATTCAGGCATCTAGCATGCTACGTGGGTTCCACCGATTAGTGTTTGAATAGGGGAACGATTAGAAAGACAGCTGCCATTGTATACCCATTCGGAAAACAGCAAAACTCACACATTTATTTGCTATGAACACCAAATAAATGTTTTGCAAAGGTAAAATATACCATTAGGCTCTAAATACAATTTTACTGATTTCTTTTGTTGAGAGCACTGTATTTTCCCATAGCAAAGATACTTTTTATTTGCAAATATAGTAATATGCTTCATTAATATCTTTTAAAATATACAGATTTTGTTTTTATAGAAATAGTCTTAACACACATCTGCTTTATTATATGCCATATTGACCTATAATACATCATACAATTCCAGTTTAATATTTATGATTATGCAAAGAATTTCTGTGTAAACAAATTCAATCTATTTGGTTCCAGATCTTTTGGATCAGTTCTCAATATTCTTGGTCTAATACGTCATCTATAAAAACAACTTCTTCCAAGAGAAATTTCCTTGTCTGACATGGAGAATAAATATTTCACTCTTAGGCCATTCTACGACAGGGAACACATTTCAGGTTAGCAGTTAGTAGCCCTGCAGGAGCTCACACAAGAGAGCTTTGGCCAGAGTGGAATTCCCCACTACAGTACAAACCTCTAGCCTATGATAAAAACGGTCTGAGACCATGGCATCATGTTGAGGCCTTGAAGTTTTTTGGAGAAGGGAGCAATATAGCAATAATAATAATAATAATAATATCACAGAAAAAGAATCCATTCCAACTATGCACACATAGGGCAGTGCTCAGAAAAATTTGATGGCTATTTCTCTCTTTCTTTTCTCTGTCTCTGTCTCTCTCTGAAGAAACATGCTACTAGGAAATTTCTGGGCAATAAAGGTAACATTCTGTCTTCCATTACCTTCCTCAGTATCTTGCTGCTCAGTACTTCTCCATGGTTTTTCCATATTCATTGTTCTTCTCTATCCATTATCATGATGGGCTTCCATATGCAGTAACAGAAACCTCAGAGCATCCAGCTCATAAATGCTGAGGATAACACTTATAGAAGGTAATATATATATGCCAGCCACGATATTAAGAATAGTATGCACATTAACTCATTTACTCTGTCAGATAGATATTATTATCTTCATTTAGAGATGAGGAAATGGAGACAGTAATAGCATTGGAAATTTACTCAAAGTCATACTCTACTAAATGGCAAAACCAATAATTGGAGCTAAGCAGTTTATCTCTAGAGCTTACTCTCTTAAGAACCTCTCTACAGATAGCTGAGCTCTATAGGGTTCTACCATCTTCCCTCATAAAAATCCAACCTCAAAGATAAAGAAGTTTTAAAGGGAAAGCTTTCTTTCTTTTGCAAATAAAGCTAACTGAAATACACCTTACTGAGGGAAAATATTTTTTCCAGTTCAATTTAAACCCTGAGTAGATAACTATACTCTATAAATAATGAAGTTGTTAAAAAAAAAATAAAGAGCACCCTGCTTAACCATTATTAAAATTTCAAACCAGCAAGAACAAAATAAAAGTAACAAAGCTGATCGCTGACAATTACAAACGAGTTTAATTTATGTGTCACATGGATATGGAGAAAGTTGCAATCAGTCTGAAATAAATAATTAAAGTAAAGCATTTTTGTAACAGCCTCAGGAAATTAAGAGTTAACACTTCTCTTCTTTTTAGTCAATTACCATTTTATTACATATTTCTGCCTGGAGAATAAATCTCTGACAATACTCGTCTATGTGTGTAACGAAGCACTAGGACAACTCATTAAAGACAGATCCTAATATATATCAAAACTCTAAATTACAGCATATCACCAACAAACAGTGCTCCTTCTTAACATATAATATGCATTTCTCAATGAAATAGCCAGACTGTAGAACTTTTTGAGAAAAAAAAATATTTATCATCATCATGATTGTCACTACTCTGTGGAGAGGTCCTCAGCATCATCTCTTGGTACTTTCCTTCATGTTCCAGTCTTGCTCCAGACTTCAGCTATGCAGTACCGAAACTCAATACTTTACATTCAATTAATATGCTCCTCAATCTTAGGACTTTCAGACACAAGTTTTCTACTCTCATGAAATTCCTCTTTTTCCTTCCTTCCTTCATCTTTATTTTCAACCTAAATTCTGCTTCCTCGGGGAGGCCAACTTTGAATCCTGAGACCAGGCTATGGTACTTCAGCTGTAACTCCCATGTAAAGCATTACTGACAAAACATGACTGTGAAATGAGTTTAACACTTGTGCAAATGACTAAGTTTTCTGGGCAACAACAGTTTTGTCTCTTTACCATGTGGCTGGCACACATTAGATCTGCCATTAATATTTAGTAATTGACAAATATATACAATTTAGATTCAAATATTTATGCTATATGTTTTAAAGTGAAATAATTTCTCAAGTGAAAGTGGTGTTACAGAAATACTGAAAAGTGTGATGCAATAAATTATTTAAGTGGGTTTATTACTCTGGAAGGTAATTAATTTCCAGCAATTGAATTAATGCCCCAAAGTATTCAGGAGATGATCTTCAGAGTTCATACTTCATATATAAACAATGGAAATTAATCAACAACTTCATATTTTACTTGCTGTTTCAGGGTATACTTTGTATTCCTACAGAAATCTAGGTGGATATTAATAGATAAAAATTATTATATAAAATATTCAGAAGAAAATCAAAATACATTTTCACTTATGTGTAGATTGAACAATTCACTTATTTTCTCCAAGCTTCATATTTTCCATTAATAAAAGGAGTATAATAATCATAATAGTTAGCAAAATAACAGTAATAATTCTCATCCACCAGAACATAAGTTCCAGAAGAGTAAAGTACACAGTTGTATTCTCACACCAAAACAGTGTTTAACATATACTGAGAACTCAGTAAATATTCCATTCAGTTAATTGTTATTCATTGCATACTTACTACATGTCTGGCACTATTCCTGGAGCTGAGGATACAGTTGTGAACAATACAGGTCTTCATAGACCTTACATCGTCATGGGGAGAAAATAACTAAAGCAAAAAAGTAAAATATGAAAAATAGTATGCTAGATGGCAATATGTTCTATGAAGAAAAATAAAGCAGAAAAGGGAATGTAAGGAGTAAATTCATGAAATAATATTTGCTTCAGAGAGTTGCTGACCAACTAATTTAGTTATTATAAACAGCCTGGCTCACTGTCTACCATCCTCACGGTCTTCATCATTACCATTATCACCTTATTTGAGTTACTGTTACAGAGCATGGCACTGTGTCACACAGCTGAATCCTTTGTTAGACGCACTCCCTAAATCGTAGAATCTCAGAAAAAATAAGTAAATGTATTTGCTTCTCAGCATAGAAATAGAAAGAATATATGAGAAACTGAATCATGTAATCTAAATTAGGCATTTATATCAGATACTCAAAAATGCTTTGTGTACAATAAATATATCATAAATTCATAAGGAAAGAGAATTACAAATATTTTACAGGTCATAAACATTTATGCCACTTATGTTTACATAATTTACTTGTAGAACTTGATGCATACAGTTTTCCTCAAATCAAGATTCCATAAGCAAACTGATCTTTCTATACAAATGTCTACCAATTTTGAGTTAAATTAATTTGGGACAGGAAAATAATATATTTGAGAATCCTTAAAAATGATGTGATTCAGATTCTCAGAGGAATTACTTTTTATTCTGGAAATAGCAAGAGAAAAATATCCTAAACTAAGTTGAACTGCAATCTTGCAGTTACTAGGGACCATAGCCCATATACCTATCTTTTTATTTTCAATGGGCTGCCTTTTCATGTATTTCCAGTGCTATGAAAAGTCATCATATGTACCAACAACATTAATAACAAATGGAGAACATTTTCTTTAATCAAAATATTTTCTGCCTTCTCTCCATACATGCTTTATTTTATAGCTCCAAAGACAACAGAGATTGTTAAGATATGTCATTTTTAAATACTAACAACAAAAAATACTGCTAATTAAATGGATACAATATTTTCTTAGCAGAATAAGATTAATTTTAATTTCAGAGATGTGAAACTCTGATAAAATATGCATCATAGAATTGATCAAATATGATAAATACAGCAAGTTCCACAATGCCATACTGATTCATGGTTCCATGCAGAAACAAAAATCAAATGGCATAAAAATATTAAATGAATGTATGTTATACGTTTAATTGAGTGTTCTTTTATTCTATGTTAGTTATAATACAGAGTTGTTGATAATAGCATTTTTACGGTCAAGAATGGCCCTGAGTTTCCTTGTTTGGATGACAAAGTGATTATATTTGCTACCAACATAACAAAAGAAAAGCCGGGTAGGAATGGGCGTGAATAATTCAGTTTTTGATAGAGTAATGTTGTGAAACCAATATAATATCCAGGTGGAACTATCTTAAGAAGCGTCCAGATACAGATGAGATATTGGATGGAGATATTTATTCAGCTGTTAATAAATACATACATGGGCATTAAAACTATGGAGAGAATGTAGTCATCAAGAGAGGCATAACTGAAATTTTCTACTGCTCTCATCTTGAAATCTATAACTAGACTCTAAAATCGCTACCCAAAATGCCTTTGTATATAGCAGCCTGTTATTATTTTAAAATAAATACTCGATAAATGTCACAATTCATACAATGAAAGACTCCACCTCGAATTCAAAAATTACAGGGTCTACAATATGTATATATGACCACAAGGTAAGATTTAGATTCAGCATCCCTGTTCTACTTAAAGCTTTATTCTCTGAAGGGATTTCTGGGTAGTCGTATTTCACAGTATATTTTTCCTTCTCTAATTTTTTCCCTCTGCTGAAACTTTAAGCTTGCATTTTCTTTAAACTGTTATTTTTTTTTCAATTTTCCTAGCACACACATATGCAAAATTAATTATTAAACTTAAGCAGTAATAATATCTAATATTTGTTAGTAATAAGCTATTGCCCAGTAACAATCACTTAATATTCTTAGTTCAAAATAAACTTTTATTTTTCTAATTCATTGCAATGTTCTCAAAAAAATGCCACAGGACAACTATTTTAACAGATATGTATGCTATTTCTGTTCACATCATTTACTTTCAGAATTAGTTGCATACAGAGTTTTTCTCAAATCAAGATGTCAAAGGAAACTGACCTCTTTATTCAAATGTCTGTCAATTGAGTTAAATTAATTTGGGGACAGGAAAATAATAATAGATTTAGTAATATTATCAGTAAAATACCACATCAAGTGTTCCAAAACACTCAGTAATGCATCATGATTGGTAGTGAAATTCAGAAGTTAATGGAATGACCAGGAAATCCCACACAGTTAGCCAGCAAGTAATTCTGACTCGACCTGTGACATCCAAATCCATTTGGGTCCCTACTGTGGTTTTGCAGTTGCTACTGAAGTTTAAACACCTGTGGAAACATTACTGGGTCCTGAGGCTGTCTGGTACATCAAGGACAGTGGAAGCCCTTTGGACCAACAACAGGGTGAGGTAAGTAAGGTGCTGTGGCACTAAATTTAAGTTGGCACTCAGTTTTAGGATCATGAAAGTACTTTCCCACCTTCCCAAAGTGGGGTTCCTCTGGCAGTGCCTGCCCTCGCCTACCTTTCTATAATGTTTCCCATCCCAATTAGACACTTACCCTGCCATCTCTTCCCACCCCACCAGCCTTTTGAGAACTTGCTGGATGAAGGACAGGAGGTGATCATATTCCTGATAAATTCAAATTCAAAATCAGTCTTCATGGGGTGGTTGTAGTTTTACTACCATCCCTTCCCATTCCTCCTAGAAATTTATACGCATTAGGCAGAGAGCCCACTGGGTTTTCATTTCTTTAATGAAAGAATGTGACTGCAGAAAGCAGAGAAACAAAGGGTGTTTCTATTGGGCCCAGAGTTTTAGAAGTCAGGTTTTCAGAAAAATTGGAAGAATTTCAGTGAATGAAAGTGGATTTAGGAAGAAATGGGTGATAAGATAAAAGTAATTTTTTTTCCTCCACTCCCATCCTTCCCACCCAGCTTATAAAATATTTAAAGGATGGAGAGACATAGGATGGAGAGACATAATGAGGACCAAAAGGAAAGGGCAGGGCCCAGAGATATTGGTATTTCTTAGAGAAAGAGGATCAATGCCCAGTTCCTTAGGATACTCTCAGAGGGCTGACAAATAGCAGATGTGGGGAAATGAAAGATGGAGGATCTGTGACTCACTGACAAATGAAATCCTAGGAGAGTAGATTGAACCATGAACTTCCCTGAGCCCCAGTGTTGAGTGGAACATCAGAATGACCGTTATCTTTTCAAGAATAGCTTCAAAGTAGTAGAGAAGCGAGGGACAGAAAGGGATCTAATGAATGAAAATGAAGGATGACTCCAAAGTCTCCTTGACAGTAAACAGTGGGAAGATGGCATGAAAAATCAGCTGGTCTTACCTCACAGCCCACACTTGCCACCAACCCTCATAAAACTTAGATATCAGCCAGAGAAATAGGGGGCAAGGGATACACGCAGGGAAAAAAGAATCCTACAAGTGATACACACATTTCCATTCTCACAGATACTCACAAGAGAATTAAGGACAGTTACAAAAAAATAAAACAGGTCACATTACCTGCATACCTGAGTTTCTAGTTGGATATCTGTATTCACTGCACAAACATTTCATTTTTCAAATACTGAAAGAGGTATTTAGTTGCAAAGAATCTATTTTTGCTATTTTTTAATTTCAGAAACTCTCAACAATCATCTATTTTTGGAAGAAAATATTGTCAAGAAGAAAGCAAGCTCATGCTTAAGAAAGTATTTTTGAATATCATGTAAAAAGACGCAAGGGTAGAACAGGTTTTGCTTTCTTACTAAGTATCAAATAAAAAGTTTATTTACTTTGGAGCTTAAAATTAAAAATTCATATTGTGTATTTGATATGTCAATAGTGGGACATATACTCTCCATCAAATTTAACAGAGCCCAGTAGCTGGCTATCCATGAAAGAGTGAATGAGATTGAGTGCTAGTTGTACTAACTAAGTGGATTTCATCTCTTTATAGTCATGCAAACTTAAGAAGGAAAAACAGTGCTAGCAGACAAGGAAAACCTTAAGTAATTTCCACAAGTATAAAAATTAACCATATTTGGAACATAAGAAATAATACATTATTAGAAAAACACATTAATTTATCCTTCCTTCTTGGAAGTCCCCTACTATTCTCTTGCAGTTCTTATCTCACCTCTCATAGTGTTTAATAGCTAAATTCTCATCTCTGCCTGCCGTTTCCATGCTATGTTCAGTGCCATGCTGAGCCACATTGGAGCCTTAGGCAAAAAAAAAAAAAAAAAAAAAAAGGTATGTGCATATATATATATATATATATATATTATTATTATCATTTCTCTTGACTGCTGAGTCTTTTGTTAGCCCCTTTTGTACCTCAGGCCAGTGCCTCACTTGCCTCACCCTAATTTCTGCCCTAATCCCAAAGGTCTAACTAGCACCCTCTTCCCACTCTACACATTCTTCCTGGGTAATTCTTCCCCTAGGCTTTTAATTACTTATGTATATGTTGATGATTCAAAAATTCTCTTTTTTTATATTGTACTTTAGGTCCTGGGGTACATGTGCAGATCATGTAGGATTGTTGCACAGGTACACACATGGCAACGTGGTTTGCTGCCTCCATCCCCTCATCACCTACATCTGGCATTTCTCCCCAAATTCTTAATCTCCATTCCAGACCCTTTACTAATCTACAGCTTTTGCAATGACCCACAGGCACAAGGACCCCAAATAATCCAAAAGTGAGTTTAGTATGTACCCTCAATTTATACTATAAACAATTAAAAATACATATAAAATCAACTCCCAAGTCATCTGTGTTCTATCTCCTAAAATAAGTTCAAGCTTATCCTTCTGCCTGGTCTTCGTCATTTGTCTGCCAACTTTCTAAGCCAGTCCCAGACACCTCACCTCCCATCTTTTCATTAAATACATCTTCCACACTGAAAGCTAGACTGATTCACCAAAAGGCAAATATGACCAACTCGAACTGATCATTACAATGCCTTCATTGTTCTTACTTTGAAAGAGTATTATTATTATTTACTAGTATTTCAGCCTTCTTCAAAACAATGTGAGAACTTCTTGGCAAGCCCTATGTCACACCAACTCCAATGTAATAAGTGGCACAGACAATAAATGTGAAAAAAAACTAGTGACTGAGGTTGTGAAGCTCATGCAAGGAAAAAAATGCATCAAAACCCATATATTATTTAGTTATTTTTATTGTCTATAAGGAAAATAAGTCAATGAACTTTTCATTTCTTTATGAAAAGAACTACTAAATAATATATGTACTATACTAAAAGAGCTCTCTGGTAATTGCATGGGTTCAGTCTCTAGTACCACAATTTAGTTGTGGAACCATGAATACGTTTCTTATGCTTCCATGTGCCTCAGTTCCCTCATCTATGAATGGATGACAAAACCTAATACCTACCATACAGGATGCTTTTGAGGCTTAAAAGCATTTAGAAATAAAACTGCAGGTAGCGAATTCTTAATATGCATTATAGCTTATTCTCATTTTTTTTTTTTTTTTTTGGTGAGCACCCTTTGCATCACGCATTTAGAAAATTTGGTAAAATTCTTAAAAACATGTCTAATAATTGGCTAATTGGCTGTCTTTAACTGCCTTTCCTTTTAATTTTCACCCAGCATAAGTTTTCTGATTGGTAATATTTCCTGGTCTTCAAAAATTGCTCATGGAAAATGAGTACAAAATATTTATGTAATTAGGATAGTTCAACATTTTCAAAAATGGCAAAAATAAACAGCAGTTATGGAACACCTGCTTAAAATATACTGAAAATAACTGCTTCGTGATTCATTAACCAGTATAAACATATTTGCCAGTTTAAATCCCCCACTGAAGTCAGAATTTCCAATTAGTACTAGAATAGTATTAAACTGCCAAGTAAAGACATTCCTGGGCAATAATTTCAGAACTGCCATTCTTAAGGCACTTTTACAGGTCAAACAGATGTTTATTTTCTAAGAAGCCTATAATTTACTTACTAAACCAAATTTCTATCTATTTTAATAAACAATTTTAGACTACTTATTTTTCTAGATTTTATTCATCTCTGAGTAGCCTTCAATACAGTGCCTGAAATATGGACGCTTCAAGCACTGAAGAAATAGAAATAAGGAAGGAAGAAGGCAGATAGTGAGAGAGGGCTATACAATGCCTCAAGAAAAACTTCTCTAATTGTTGGGTTCAATTATAACTCTGTTTTGTACAAGTAAACATAAGAAACATATAGTATATATGTTTATACTATGTATGTTTATAGTATATAAAATCAGTTACCTGATTTTTCACATAAACTAAGTGAATCACACCCATGAAAACATAAACATTTATTTTTACAATTACATTATAATCTGAACAATTATATATATCATATATAGACATTATAATCTGAACAATTATATATAGCATATATTAGACATTATAATTAGACATAATTATAGATAAGACATAATTATATAATTATAATTATATATTATATATAATTGTTCAGATTATGTCTAATTCTAAAAATAAATATGCATATATACACATTTATATCTTACATATATTTATACATTGTAATATCCAGTTCTAAAAATAAATGTATATATATAATATACTTAATTGCTCTGATTATATATATAATTGTTCAGATAATAATGTCCAATTCTAAAAATAAATGTTTCATTTTATTGTTTACTGTTTAAAAATAGATGTCTAATTCTAAAAATAAATGTTTATGTTTTCATGGATATGATTCACTTAGCTCACACGAAAAATCAGGTAATTCGGAATATATCCAAATGGCAAAACAAATGGTTTGTTAGCAAAACGTGCTTCTCAAATAACAAATAGAAAAGAAAAAACATAGTTGTGACTTCAAAGAACCCAACTGATAAGACATTCAAAGAATGATGTCAGTAATTATTGGAATCAAAAAATAACAGAACATTGTAAAGCCAAAGCAAAACAGAAATTCAAGCAAAATTAAAGCCTTTATCCAAATACAGTCAGAGAGCTGGCTGAAAACGTAAAACTTTAGTTTTCTTCAGAAATAATGTGAGATTACTGGTCAGGAATGTGACATCAATTACAATCTGTATTTTTCTTAACTTTTATGTTACCTATTTTCTCATAATCTTTTCTTTACTAAGGAGGTGAATTGATATACTAGAAAGAACACACTACATCCAGATGACCAGGATTTTAGGTCTGGCTGGAACCCTCAACCTACATAATCTCATCAGTAAAATTAGAAAACCAAAGTTGTCCACACGCCTCACAGTAAAAATCAAATGCAATATGCAAAGGTACTCTAGGAACTGTCAAGCACTATATGTGAAAATGTTTAATCCTTATGTACAGCATGCAAAGAATGGGTAAAAAAAGAAACCTATTCATTCATGTATGCATGCATTCAACAGACATTTAGTGTGTACCAATTATTTGTCAGGCACTGTTCTAGAAACTGGGACACAGCTAAGGAACCAAACACGTTAAGTTCCTGCTCTACCAGACCTTATATTCTAGTGGGAAAAGATAAATAATCAACAAATTATGAGTAAAAAATAAGAGTATATTAATAACAAATACTGTGAAGAAAAACTAAGCATGGAAATCTAAGAAGAGATAGGCCGGAAGAGCAAATTAGAATTTGTAAAAGGGTGGCCAGAGAAGGCCTTACTGACATAACAGTTGTGGAAAAAATAAGCAAAAACAAAAACTGTATCCAGTGAACTGGAAAAATACTGAAAGATTCTGATTACAATTTTAAAAGGATTCCTCATATGCATTAAGAATAGACTCTATTGGGCAAGGACTATTTGGAGACTTATTGCAAGGTTATTAAAATAAGGTAGTTAAGAGATGAAGTGGTAGCTTCGAAAGGTGGACACTGGTGGAGGTAGTGAGATATAGTCATATTTGGATATATTTGAAAACATACAAAAAACAACCTTCTAATTAGTTGTGAGAAGTGAGGGAAATAAAGAAACTGAAGCCTTTAATATTTTGCTCTAAGTAAAAGGATGGATAGAGAAGACTACAGGAAAAACATGTTTTGGAGGCAAGGTCATAATTTGGATTTTAAACATGTTAAATTTCAAATGCATATTAGACAACTAAGTGGAGATGTTCAAAAGGCATTTGGTTATAGACTCAGAGACAGTAATGCAGGCTAGAAATACAAAGGGATCTTCAATGTTAAGATGGTATTAAAAGTAAGGAGATAACGAGATAACCAATGTAGTGACTATTTTAGAAGAAAGAAAGAGAGTTTGAGCTCTGGGAACTGTATTATACGGTGAGAGGAGAAATACCAAAAAAATGAAGAAAAACAAGAAGGAGATGTCAGTGAGGTAAGAAGAAAACTTTTTCTTATTATCAGTTACTGGTTACTGTCTAGCCAGTGAGTATAAAAGCCTGGCATCCTACTTGGGTCTTTATGAATTGAAAACAAACCATATCTTTTGGTGATACTTACATTCAATTCTTTATGCTAGCACAAAGAGGATAGTAACAAAAGGGAAAGGAGCAGCATTATTTAATCACACTGAGGATAACTTTCAACTCTAGCTTCCTATTTCCCTTTTGGGAATAAATCTCACTGCTCTGCAAAATCCGTGAATGTCACACAGAGAGTATTCAAACGAATACACATCAGTACAGTAAATTTGATCTTAAAAATTGAGATTACCATTTTAACATAGATCTAAAGTTTTCATTTTATTTTTCTACTAATACTTATTATAGAAGACCTGAAATATGCAACAGTGCCAAGAAAAAAATACAATCACTATTAAGATTTCAGTATATTTTCTTTTGTTCTTTGTAGATATACATACAAAGGTATGGTTATGTGTAAGTATACACAATCACTATTGAATATAGTATTGTTAAAAGCTTTTTCCATGTAGTATTTATCTAGATTATTAATTATTTCAAAAATATTTAATGACTGCACAATATATCACTAAATTAATTAACTCTAATTTGCTTAACCATGACCTACTGGCTGGAATTCAGTGGGATTTCCCCTACACTTGTCTCCATCGAATAAATAATGCCTACGATAATCCTTTTTGTACTTAATTCTTTACCTACATTCCTAATTCTTTTCTTCAAATATGTTATTAGAAAATATATTACTGGTATAAGTGTTTGATAATTTAAAAGTATTGTTATGAATTGAACTACAGCTCCCAAAAAAATCATATCTTGAAGTCCTAACCCTCACTATCTCAAAATGTAGCCTATATTTGGAGAGAGAGTCTTTAATGAGGTAAGTAATTTAAATGAGGTTATTAAGATATGTCCTAATCCAATATAGCCGATGTCCTTATTTGCACACAAGCACACCCCAAGTGAAAACTCAGAGAGAAGATGCCATCTGCAAGCCAAGGAGAGAGGTCTCAGAATAAATCACCTTGATCTGGGACTCCTAGCCTCCAGAACTGTGAGAAAATAAGTCTCTGTTGTTTAAGGCACCTAGTCTGTGGTATTTTGTTACAGCATCCCTAGCAAACTATCACAGGTATAAATGAATATTGTCAAATAGCTTTTCTAAATATTTGTGTCAATATATATTTGAAAGAGAAAGCTGACCTCACTACACCTTGGTCATTATTTTTAAAATGATAAAATAAACTCAATTTATAGGATCATATTATGAGATAAAAATGCTAATTTCCATAAAATAACAACAACAGCAATCATAATAAAGAAATCCTCCATTTCAAAATAAAATCCTGACCATCAGTAGTTTGAAAACTTATAAATGCAAGACGTTAGGGAAGTCACATAGTGTCTCTTGATCACAGTTCTCAGACCTTTAAAAATCAGAGATTTAGGCTCAATAGTTTTTAAGGGCTAAGTGTAAAAATTACATGACTCTTTTTTTGCTTTTTAGTGTTCTTCACCTGTTCATATATACAGGGTTATGCCTTATAACTGGCCTATTCCTTGAACAACCTAAATCACATTGGTTACCTTTTAGAAACCTCTATTAGAAGCATCATGGTAAGAAGCAAAGCTCCAAAAACTAGAGCAAGAAAAACTGAATTCAAAATCCAGGTCTGTTACTACGTGGCTATGGGATATTTTCATGTAATATTGTTTCTCTATTTCTATTTTCTTTTTTCATTCAAAAGCTTTGCCCAGTGGCTGGTGATAGAAAAATTTAAAAAGAAGATAAATACAAGCACACATGAGCACATACCTTCAATCTCCATCCTCAAAAAGTTAATAATACAAGAAGGAAAGAAGTAGATAAAATAAACTAAAATCATGCATTCTATAAGAAAGTATATATGAAGTTTCAATAGAGCTAATGTTAAGCTAATATTACCATCTCACTCATTAATTTGGGAATATTGATTTGGGGGAAATTAATTTTGGGAAATCAGGTAAAAATGTGTTTCTTTCAAAATGTAAAAATGTATATAACCCTAAGTCGGAATTTCTAATATTGCCTTCAAGGTTGTACTTATACCCCATCTATAGTCTCACAGTTTCAGCTCTATAATCACTTTCTAGAAACAGTTAAATAAGGTTCTAGGACTAATCTCAGAAAAATGCTTTTTTGTTCCTGCACCTCACCTGCAAATATTAGATGTTCATATTAAACATCTAATGTTCATATATTCTGTGAGAGTATATTTTTAAAGTCTGCAGATACCAGTATACCTATAACTTTCTTTATTTAGACTATATCTTCAATATGAAAACCCTTCTGTATCATTGCATCATTATATGCAACAATTTTAAGACAAATTTTAAAGATTTTGAGAAAAGAAATTTTGGCACCAAACTAAATTTACAGATTATACATTCCTTATCTGAAATGCTTGACATCAGAAGTGTTTCAGATTTGGGTATTTTGGATTTTCAGATTTAGGTTACTCAACCTGTATATAATTTGTATTTCAGCAGATTTTTTAAAGCAGTGTAATTAAAAATACCCTTTCAAATTTATTCAAATATTTAAAATATTTTTAAATTCACAGCTGTACTTTAGTACCTAATTGTATTTCTAAGTATATGCAAAATCTTTTCTTAAATGTGTGGAGTGAGATAATTTTCAGCATGAAATAGTGTATCAGTGTACTTACAAAGCAGTTCTTATCAGGATTTCTTTTCCAATGTTTCTTGTCTAATTTCTTGGCCGAAGTGGAACGCAGAGCTGCATGAGTTTGTGTTCGAGGATTTAAAGCCAGGATGCTCTAAGGACAGCATAAACAATGTGTAAATATATAGAAATATGTTTAAACTTATTTTTATTTATTTTCAGACAGAGTTTCTCTCATGTTGTTACCCAGGCTGGAGTGCAGTGGTGCAATCTCAGTTCACTGCAACCTCCGCCTTCCAGGCTCAAGCAATCCTCCCACCTTAACCTCCCAAGTAGCTGGGACTACAGGCACATGCTACCATGCCTGGCTAATTTTTGCACATCTTGTAAAGACAAGGTTTTGTCATGTTGCCCAGGCTTGTCTTGAACTCCTGGGCTCAAGCGACCCACCTGCCTCAACCTCCCAAAGTTCTGGGATTACATGCATGAGCCACCATGAGCCACTGTGACTCTCAAAGAGTTAGCTTCCATTAATAGACTAATACTGTATAAAGTATGAATGAAGTAATTCCTATTATATTTTCTATTAATTAGTCAGAAGCAATTCTTGGCCAGAAAAGAGAAAAACTTCAGGGAAAACAAACAAATAAACATCATCATCAACAACAACAAACAACATATTAGTGTTTCACCAGAGAGGAGGAACGATGGTAGCAGCAAATGCTTCTGTTTAACTGAATTAACATTACTAGCTACCATCTTTCAATAATGATTACATGTTGAAAATCAAGATGCAACAGCTGAAGAAAAGCCCGGTGAAAAGATTTGGGAGAGACACAGTGTATTTCGGTAGCTTTCACACAGAAGAAAGATTTAATTTTTCTTTTAATAAAGAACCAAGGCAGTGGAAATTAGAGGAAGATCTGGATTTAGATATGAATTAAGAAGTGGCAGCTGAGATTGTATTACAAATCACTCTAGTCAACATTTCTGCAGTCATTTTAAACAATGTTCATTTCAAAAGTCTTCTTCCATGAAGATACCCCTAACTAATCTAGATCCATTTTTCTGTTCCAGATCACTCAAATATCTCAACCACAGTATTCCAATTTAAAGAGTAACTGCTGCTTTAAGAATTTTTCTTCCCTTTTAAACTATGACTGTTTTCAGAGACTACGGACTTTTTAAAAATATTTCCGTCTCCGATATATAGCACCAAGTAGGTAGCATATGCTTATTCCTGTAAAACAGTGGTTCAAAATCATCAATCTGATTTTTAATTCCTAGGAGTCATATAACTTTGAGTAAACCATTGATCTTTTTTGATCTTTGATTTCCTCACATGCAAAATAGGGCAACACATGAATCGGAAGTAAAGAATAAATGAAATGCATGATACAACACGTTTTCTAAACTACGAACACCCTAACAATTAAAGTGTAGTGAAAATGGAATCCAGAGGCTATGTGCAACAGTAATCCTCTGTCCATGATTGGTTCATGTAAGGGATAGGTAAGAATTTGACAAGAGTCCTGAGAATGCAATTCCTACTAGATTTGACCAAGTCCAAGATCACCTTCCAAACTTAAGATTCTATGATTCTTTAAAAATTATTGGGTCATGCTCATTTTCACATATAAAAATGAACCCTTATTGAGATCCACAGAGAACTATTAAAAATGCCAAAATAAATGAACAGACAAAAGTATTATTATACTATTAACACTAGACACAAGCTAAAAATGTTATTCCTTCCTCCACTATTGTAATTCCACAATAAACATATCTAAAGTAATCATTTTCTAGGTGATATCTTAGCTGATTTTATAAAAATACTTATCACATGCTAATATGAAGAATTTAAAAATCGTAAATGACTTTCTAAAATAAATGTTATACTTAGTATTCTTAGACAAGAATAAAATCAGAAAAAGTCACTTCATTTCATTCTGCATTTGATTGAGAGTGGTAATAAGAATCCTTTCTGTTTTAAGTTTTCAGAGTTTAAAAGTTCAAAAGCTTTCACATCCATTATGTAATTTCACTTACAAACAGCCACTATTAACTCAATACTTTGGATGAGCAAATAAATTGAGAGTAGTTAAGTAACCTGCTTAAGATCTCACCGTTCATATACAAAAAGAATCAAATTGTAACTCGGTTCTTCTGAGTGTGGGACTTATATTAAACCTCATCCAAAGATGAGGCCTATATTTAAAAGTCACTTTTTGAGATGTAAGGTAGGAAACATTTTTAACCACATGTTTAAATAATATCAAATTGCACCTGAGTAGCTCAATGAAAAATTAATTTCAAATCCTGTCTTGAGCAAGCTAGTAAACACAACCATTAAGAGGTCACCTCTGGAATGGTACAGTAAGGAACTCTGCAGACTAACTTTCATAAAAACAAACATAACTGCACAAATAGTAAAAATAAAAACACGTTAAAGTCTCTGGAAATTTTCCTTAAGGCAAACAGCAAATGAAGAAACAATAATTCATGAAATTCTACTAAAACTGGTAAGAGGAATGAAGGTCTAACCCAGCCCATTTCAGTCCAGTGTGACAGTCATTCTACTTCAAATGTGTATATCTCAAAACACAGAGCTCGCTCTACTCCAGCCAGTTGGAGGCTATGGTATCTCCCAGGGAGGAGTAAGATGCCAGCATTTCTCATTTTCTCTCTCCCCCATGCTACACAGAGACAAAACTCCAACTGAGAGCAGCTCAGACTAAAGCGCAGCTGACAGGTCAGGAGCTCTGTTACTCCATCCAGCCCCCATTCATAGAACCAAGGTTCTACCTCAGGAATATCACCTCAATAACACCAGGGTCCTCATCATCCTTGTCTCACCTCACTTATCGGGTAGAGTTTGCACACAAGGAACAGCAACCTGAGAGGACTAGAGGATATTGCCTATACCAAGCAGCTTGCTCACAAAGCAGAAATATAACTGAGAGAATTGGGCCATTGTTAACTACCCTCAGCTCTGGAGTGGTGGCCCAGAGATTTTTCCCAGAAGACACAAGCCATAGAACAGAGGGATCCCCCAAAAGGAAGTAACTTTATTTGAACCTGGATATAGGGAAGTTCAAACTTATGAGTACTCTTAGAAACAATAAAAACGTTCATGTCAAACAATTAAGAAGAGGGAGGTAGATTCAGTAAAACAATAAACTAAACCATAAGGCAGACAGTTCATAATGGAAAACCAGGGAAAGACCCATAAGACAAGCTCTCCTGGAGTTACAAAAAAACCTCAAGGACTCACCTAAAAAACTACCACTGAAAAAGCGCCCAAATTTAACTGATAATCACACTTGTGGAACAATTTATATTCCACAGCAAAATTAATAAATCAACCAGATGCCAGTGGAACTAAGATCTGGGTGACATTAACACAGGCAGACAACTTAACAGAAAAAGGCAGAGATACCTACTAAAACCATGGTCACTCAAGAATGACTACACATATTCAAGGCTGCACCCTGTGAGAATGATATCAGAGGTTCACACCAGAGGAAAATATACATCCCTAAATAGCATATCCAGGCTAGGCATAAAAGCTCATGCCTATAATGCCAGCACTTTGGGAGGCTGAGGCAAGTGGATTGCTTGAGGAGTTCAAGGCCAGCCTGGGCAACGTAGCGAATCCCCATCTCTACGAAAAATGCAAAAATTAGCAGGGCATAGTGGCACATGCCTGTGGTCCCAGCTACTCAGGAGGCTGAGGCAGGAGGATCGCATGAGCCTGGAAGGTCAAAGATGCAGTGAGCTGTGACCATGCCACTGTACTCCAGCCTGGGCGACAAAGTGAGATTCTGCATTAAAAAATAAAATATATCCAGTCTAGTCACTGAACAAATAAATAACAACAAGTCACCCTCCTCTAGTGGAGGGATTAGTGTCCAGCAAAAATTGCTACATTATGTAAGATGTTCAGTCTTCAAATTAAAAAAGTATAAGCCAGGCAAAGAAACAGAATTGTGTGATCCAAAAAGACACAAAAAAGCAGACAATGGAAACTGCCTTTAAGAGAGCCCACATGTCGAATTTAACACTTTGATATGGTTTAGCTGTATCCCACCCAAATCTCATCTTGAACTGTAGTTCCCAGAATCCCCATGTGGACATGGGAAGGACCCAGTGGGAAGTAATTGAATCACTGGGGCAGTTACCCCCATGCTGCTGTTCTCATGATAGTGAGTGAGTTCTCAAGAGATGTGATGGTTTTATAAGGAACTTTTCTGTCTTTGCTAAGCACACCTTCCTGCCCCCATGTGAAGGACGTGTTTGCTTCCCTTCTGCCATGATTATAAGTTTCCTGCACTTTGGGAGGCAGAGGCAGGTGGATCACTGAGGTCAGAAGTTCAAGACCAGCCTGGCCAACATGGTGAAATCCCGTCTATACTAAAAATTTAAAAAATGGCCAGTCATGGTAGCATGCACCTGTAATCGCAGCTACTCAGGAGGCTGAGGCAGGAGAATCGCTTGAACCCAAGAGGCAGAGGTTGCAGTGAGCCAAGATCATACCACTACGCTCCAGCCTGGGCAACAAGAGTGAAACTCCATCTCAAAAAATCAATCAATCAATTAAAAAAATGAAAAAATAAAACTAAAGGAAGTTCTTCAGGCAGCAAGTAAGTAACCATAACTTCCTATTCACATGAAAAAACAAAGGCTAACAGTAAAGTATAGGTAATTATGAAATTCTAATAGACAGTATAAATGTATATTGACAGACGATAAAAAGCAAGATGCAACTATGTGCTGTCTTTAGGAGGCACACCTTTAATTCAACAACACAAATATGTTGAAAGTAAAAGCTGGAAAATGGCATATCATGCAAATAGCAGTGACATAAAAGCTGCAGTGCCCATACTAACATCAGAAAAAACTTAAAAAAAAAAAACAAAAAAGGTTACTAGAAGTGAGGAACATCTTACTATGATAAAGGCTCGATCTACGAGGAAAATATAATAATTTTAAACATATATGTGCCTAACAACAAGGCCCAAAATACAAACAAATTTGAAGGGGAAACAGATATTTAAACAATACTAAAAATTTCAATACCTCACATTAAATAATGGATAGAACAACTAGGCAGAAGACCAAAAAGGAAACAGAACACTTGAACAATACTATAAATCAACAAGACTTAACATATCCATAGAATACTCTAAAAGAAATACAAATTCTTCTCAGTTATCTATGGAATCTTCTCTAGGATATATCATATACTAGATGAAAAAAAAGCCTCCATTAACTTTAAAATATTAAATCATACAAAATAGTTTTCCTCTCACAATGGAATGGAATTAAATACCAATAACAGACAGAAATTGAGAAAATTCAAAAACAATATGATGAATATTGTAAACATTATGCTAAATGAAAGATGCCAGCTACAAAATACGACATATTGTATTATACCATTTATATAAAACATCCAGAATAAGCAAATCTATAGAGATAAAAACTATCTTAGTGGTTTCTCAGGCTAGAATATTAGGGAGAAATGAGACGCTGTACAAAAAGGATATGTGATTTCTTCTGGAGTGAAGAAACCTGATTATGGTTATATTGGCATAACTGAATACACTAAAAAACACTTTGAATTCTATACTTTACATTGGCAAATTATTGATTTGTGAACTCTATATGAATAAAACTGTTACCCAAAATAAAACCCTATTAAATTCTACATTCAGTCAATTTAGCCATATATTTTATTCACTCTAATAAATACCAGTAAAACTTCCTTTATTATCTCAATATAAATGTAAGAAGGTTATTTTAGTAACTCCTAAATATTATAGAATTCATATTTTTTCAGTCTATCAATCTTAGATATCTGTGTCTTTTGGAAGAAAAATACATAATAAAGCTGTATTTTTAAATGGTTTATTGCTTATGATGAAATAATACTAAAGCAACCTACTTTAAAAAGCCAATATTAGAAAATGCAGGTAATCTCATGCTTATAGAAAAAAGTGAAAACATTTTCTTATTCCAGAATACAATGTTTACTTATCTATTCAGCTTTCAATCATTACTAATCTCATACATTAATTCAAATCGAGAAATAATAAAAAGGTACAATTTTTAAAAAGTAGTTATTCCAACATTTAAAGCAAAAAAAACCAAGTAACATGTAAGAAAGATGGCCGCATTTTAGTTTTTATTTCCATAATCCATATTGTGTTAAATGATCATATTTATCTATGTCAGCATAGTAATATAACTTTTGAAAATAAACATTCTGAATGTAATTTATTGGCTACTTATCACAGCTACTTTTCTTTCACATAGCATAAGTAGAAAGCATAACATAACATGAAATATTGGGTTAACCTTTTGCAAAAAGGCAGTGAGTTGAATTCAATGGATCTTGGGTAAAAATAAATTGGATTGTGGAAAATGGTTACCAAGGATTTGACTTAATAATATCCCAAATGAAAAGCGATATAAAATAAAAATACAAGACATGAGTGGTTCAGAGCTGTTAAAAATAATTTTCCAAAGCAAGACTTTTAAAAACTAAAAGTCAATATCATCAATAACTAAGCAGCTGGCAGATAATACAGGAGAGTTCTAAATTGCATTCTTCCTAAGAAATGGCCAAAGCCAGGTTCCAACAGGTCACAGGGTCCCCTCTCTGGATAAACTGAGCACTTTAAGAAGCCCATTAACCCTTTCGGATACAGGGTATATTACTTACAAAGAGAGATTTTTCTCTCATCAAAGAATTTGCCCTTAGGCTTTACCAATCATTTTCAGTAACACAATAAAATTGTACCGGTTATTCTAGAAGCAGAAAAACAAAATTAGAAAAAAAAAATAACTGTACTAATTTTGGTTAGTTTAAGAAATGATAGAATATGATCCATGGCCAACTATAAATGAAATCAAACAAGAGTTACGTATTGTCACTGCTTGGTCTATTAACACTATTCTGTGAGGCAATGGAATGCTGAAACATACAAACTAGAATTATACATCTAAAGAGAGTTTTTTTGTCTTACCACTGAGGCCAAAAAAGAGAAGCCTGTATTGATTACAATCACAGGCCCTCACATCACAAATAAAATCACTGAATCTTAGGCCTAAAACATTGGAGCTCCACTATTATTCAAGAGCCTGAATTCCAATTGCAGGAAGCTACTTGACCAACATGTCTTCTTTCTTAACATGTGATTTTGTTTTACACCACAATAGTAATTATCCAAATATAGTGTACCATTAAGCTTCCTTTGCACTTGGCATGTGAAGTCATAAATGAAATTTTCGTATTCAATACTGGTAATTATTTACTATAATTCTGAGGCATTAAAATCATACACATGTTGCTGACATTTGGTACTTATATGCTTAGGATGATAAATTAAGTTTTGTCTTATTTAAATTATGTTGAAATTTTCTTTAATGTCTTATTCTGAGTTCTCTATAAGTTATCTCCTCCTTTCCAATGCATCAAATAAACAAATAATAATAATAATAAACATGTTTTTCCCATTTCATAATTAGGCATAAACACTTTGATTTCAATATAACATTGTATTGTACTGCCAATTTTTCCTCAATAAATATTCAAAGCTAACAGAAAAACAGAAATATCTATTGATTAATGCTTTTGATCAGTATTTGTTGCCTTACCCAGGTAACAATCTAACAAATGCTGGTCATTGGAGAACTATGCTTTTCCGTTTATTTGCTTAACAGTCTCTTGTTTAAAAACCCCATTCTCAGCCAATTAACCTACCCTTTTCTATGTCTCTCATTAGTCATAGTGCATAGTGATTTAATTAATATATTAGAAATTCACAAAGCTACCTTTTTTCTTGAATAAGCTCAGAACTGATATGACCCATCTCCTGCTAGGTATGGAACAGAAGAGGAGAGAATGCAGCTTTATTTTGCATCCTAGGTTCACACTTGAAATACAATCAACCTTAGAGTTTAAAAATTTTAGAAACCTATGGTAATCAGTCCTGGTCAAAGACTTACATTTACCTAATAATTTTTTTAATGTACTTCCATTCTTTGCCCAGACACAGGTTTCTGAGCCCCTAGGTTGGTCTACTTTTCCAAGTAACTTATCGTACGTTTTTCCCCAATTTTACCAGCTCTGTACAAAGGCCAATTTTCCCTTCATGCACATTGAGTAACTCACTGCAGTTGATTAAAAATGTATGAAGGAAAGAATCTCTGATAGTCCTAAATCTTACAACTTTCCATTTGTTAAGTATTCACTAAGCAATATGCATAGTGTTTGAGGTTAAATTTGTGTTTCTCTCTTAGCTCTACTATTTTTTCTGTTTTTTTAAACTCTCTAGCTCTCTCCTGTAAAATGATTGGTAATAGTACTGACCCCACAGGATAGTTCTGATGATTAAATAAGAAAACGCAAAGGATGTTTAGAATGGTGCACACAGTAAGTTCTTACCACATGTTAGCTATGTATATAACAGAACTAGGTTTTAGCCACTATTAACCAAATGTATATTCACATTCCTGTATTGTCATTCTGAATGTACACATGGGAATCATTTTTTTAAAGCACAGAAAATATAGAAAAAAAGATGACGGCAACAGGTGAGAAGGTATCTATGAATAAGCCAGTACAAAACAACAGAGCTGTATCTCAGAGGAAACCAAATCATTGACTAAGTCATGAGTCTCTGAACTTATCATTGCCCTAAGCCCTGCAATTTCAAAGGCAGACTGCCTGAAAATACAATATGCTTTTCACAAATTAATATGGCAGTGTGGAAGGGTCATGAAATTCAAAAACAGATTTTAATATCCATCACATATATAGAGCAATGTAGACATCATTTTATAATCCATAGAACTGTATATAACTCTTGAGTCTTCGGTCCTAACATGTTTAGGTGAATTTACATTACATTTCCTCCCCAGGAAGGACATGTCAGATGAAAAATGATGAATTTGTAAAACATCAAAAAATGTTATCAACTGAAAATAAATGAATCCCTTTAAAATGCTCATCATATCGCTTGGAATATTTGATTCATTTCTACTGAGCATACAGTTAACACAAATAGTTCACACATTTTTAAATATTGTGTCTATCATGTGACTCTCACACTCAACAAGCTAAGGTCAGCCACAGGAAGCTCTTTGTCTGTCTTTGCAAGGCCATTCTGTGACTCTCCTTCAATTCTAAAATACACACCACACAACAGGCACCTAAATAGTCTCTAAATGAAAAAAAA
>NW_016107629.1:44238-183387 GCF_001604975.1 Cebus imitator
AAAAAAAAAAAAAAAGTCTTTTTACTGTCTTTCAGAAAAGATTGAGAACTCATACACAAGAATAATAACTTATACATCTGATATTAACCTCGCAATTCTTAATACAGAACAGAGCATGCCAAAGGTAGTGACTAATTCCGACTTAGATGATTTAGTCTGCTCAGGCTTTTATAACAGAATACCATAAGCTGCGTGGCTTAAACAACAGATCTTTATTTCTCACAGTTAGAGAGGCTGGGAAGTCTAAGATCAAGGTGCCTGACAACTTGGTTCCAGGTAATAATCCTTTTCCCCTTTCTGACTCACAGATAGACATCTTTTCACAGTGTGATCAAGCTGCAGGGAGAGAGTAAGAATGAGAGAAAGCTCTCTGTAGTCTCTTCTCATGAGAAGCACTAATCCCATTATGAGAGTCCCACCCTCATGACATCATCTACTCCTAGTTATCTTCTAAAGGCTCCATCTTCAAATACCATATATTGGGAGTTAAGGCTTCAACATATGAATTTTTAGGGGACATAAACAGTTCATAACAGACAAAGAAAGGATTCTACCACATGTGAAAGTATGCAAATACTATTAATATTGGGCATCAACTTAATGACACCTTTACCCTAAGAGTTCAAATGGTACCATGCTGATTGTATCATTTCAATTTATCAAGAAGAAACTTCAGAATAACCAAAGAAGATATTTTAAAGTATTGCTTAAGAAAAGAAAAATAATATTACCAAATAATTTAACACTAGCTATTATGTACCTTCCTTTATTCTTTAAACAATTTGAATAGCAAAACATTAATAGAATATATACTAATATACATATAAATACTGTTTGCGTATTTTCATTATAAGAATTGAGAATAAAGTATCAGGTGAAAACACTTATAAAGAGATATAAAAATTTATAAAATATGAGAACCTATACTATATTTTATTTTAAATTTCATTAATTATAAACTATTTGAATTTAATATAATGTGGCAAAGCATCCAGGTATTACATATTTAAATTAAAATCAATATGTAGAAAACATGTAACTATGAAAATGCTGTTGGAATACCTTGTGTTTGCAAAACTTGAACATATGTATAAATATACACAAAATCCCAAGACAAAATGTGAGAAAGGAAAGTTGATGGGGATTACTACCTTACCAAAAAAGTTCACCAGTTCACTGGGTAAGAAAATCTATATTTTAGCATTTACACTTTTTTTTATTCAAAACAAATGAGTCAATTTACCTCAAAACTTGCTTTACAGAAATTGCCTGACTCCTATGTAACATTGGCCTTCGAGGGCCTTTTCAAGTAGTATGAAAAGTATAATGATTTACCCTTAATCTAATAACTTTTGTGTATACAATACACTGATTTACAAAAGACACTGGTCACAAGACTAAGGGTTATTTTAGTTCAAAAGAGGCTAAGTGTACACCAGCATGCTAAAATTAAGTAATACCAGTCAACAATTAGAGAAGCTGGAAAACAAGACTTTAAGGAAAAGATGAAAGCAGGACCTGGGCTAATTGAGTTTAAATTTTTTACAAATTAAGTAAATGGAGCAAATTGCATGATTTTCAGGTTCTGTAATAAATCATAGCTTGACTAACTGCCCTTCATCTATATGGTTAACAGCTAAAAGGAAATATATATGGGCTGGTAAGTGATTTATGTTAAAAATGAAATGATAAAAATGACTTTTCATTTCTAGATTTTATTAATGGAAGGATTATCATAAGATATCTATTTTTGAGAAGGATCAGGGTAGGGCAAGGAACTGAGGAGTTGGGGAACTGGGTGAGTTGAGGAGTTGGACTATTTAAAATCAAGAAAATGCCATATTTTAAACCATGTGTTATTATTGTGCTATTAAATCTTAGTTTAACTTACAACTCTCCATGATTTTTATGCAGTATTCAATACTACTGATTCTTCTTTCTATCTAGAAACTCATCAGCTTTGGTTTCCCTGGCATCATGGCATTAAGACTCCCCTTTCTCTTCACTGGTTTTACTGTTGTTACTTCCACTGTCCCTGTCAATCACAATTCTGGGTTCTTGAATTTTTATTGCATGCCCCTCTGCTCTTCTTCCTTGGAAATAGTCAGTGCTTGGCATTAATGATTACCTTTCTTCAGTTAAGTTTTATATCTATATCCCAAACCTCAAGATATTTGCCTTGAGGCAATATCCACGTCATTGTTATCCACATCATTGAAAGCCAAATATATAACCTACTTAAGTGTGTTCCATCATGATATCAATTTCTTCACATCAAAAAACAACATATTGCCCTTCCCTACACCCAAAACTTTTAACTCGTCTTGATTTCTGTCAATGATACCACTACTTCTCTGACAAATTGGGTTTCATATTGTGGTCAATCTATAGCTATTACTTCTCTTTTGTTCCTTATACCCCTATAATAGTCCATGTTAGTCAAATCTGGCCAGTCTTTTGTATTCCCTATTTCTCCAACATATAGAAGATCTTTCTTGCAGTATGTCTGGATCATAATACAATAGTACTCTCCTAATTGGACTACTCACTCCAAGTCTGTGCTTTCTCTCCCTTATTAGACAGATAACCTTCATAAATGCACACTTGTGCATACATACCCACACACATGCACACATAAACAAAGCTTAAATGGCTCCCCATTAAACACATCATACTAATAAAAACCACCGTCTTTCAGTGCAACCCGGTACCCAATTGCCACTCCAACCTACCTCCACCCTAACCTATTTGTTGTTTGTTAAATCTATGTACACTTCTATTTCTATACCTTTGCTTGCATCACACCCTATGTCCAGGATCCAGTCACTCTATGTTAGTGTAAATGCTAATTTTCCTTAAGCTTTAAATAAAAACCATTTCTTTCAGAAGTTAAGAAGTGGCTCTTCCTCTATGTTAGATTATATCCAGGAAATTCTAAGGAAGCTCTTGCCACTGCCATTCATTTAACATACAGGATATGTTATCAAATCATTATTAATATATATGTCCTCTCCCATCAAATTGGTCAGTAAAACTCTCAAAAGCAAGAACATATTTTATATAATCTCCTGTCCTCAAAACCAAGCAAAATACTTTCCTAGAGAAAATATTTTTTAAAATTTGTTAATAAGAAAAATTCCTTAGCAAAATAGTCAAAAAAACAGCAAGAAACTTCTGTTGGAAAGTGAAAGGACTGTAACGGCAGCAGTACAAATGGAATTCTGTTTTCTTGGTGTTCTTTCTATTTCAAAGGACAAAGGGAACACCATGCAGTACTTGTCAGTAGTTACAAAGATTTTAAGCCATATAATCGTTAACTACTCAAAAATGTGAGGTCAGGGTTTTCTTCACTTTGATTCTGAGGTTTAATCATGCAACTGACTTGCTGAAGCAGCAGTAAAACACTTCAAACCGAAATTTGTAATCTGTGATAGTATAACATCAGCAACAAGTTCTGACAAAAACACAACTGAATCACTTGTTTCCACTCTTAAAATGTTACAGGGTCAAAATTTCAAACTTGAGGCTGGGCAAGGTGGCTCACACCTGTAATCCCAGCATTTTGGGAGGCTGAGGAGGGTGGATCATTTGAGGCCAGGAGTTCAAGACCAGCCTGGCCAACATAGCGAAATGCCATCTCTACTAGAAATACAAAAATTAGCTGGGCATGGTGGCATGTGCCTGCAATCCCAGCTACTTGGGAGGCTAAGATGGGAGAATGCTCCAACCCAGGAAGCAGTGAAGGCTTAAGTGAGTGGAGATCACAATACTGCACTCCAGACTGGGTGTCAGAGTGAGACTCTATCTCAATTAAAAAGTACTTTATTGTACACACACATACCTCCAACTTATGAAAAACATGGTCCCTGCAACAAAAGAAGCTGTGGGAGACAGTCATAACAATGAAAACAAAGTGGCTTAAGTATGTTCATATGTTCCTAGAGTAATAACAGGTGCTACATGAGCCCAGAAGGGAAGTTTGGAAAGGACAGATTTAAAGAATGTATATTTTTAAATGGATTTCTATTTTAATCTTTAGAATAACGAGAAATCAACTTTATATCTAAAATAAGATCAGCTCTATTAGAAACATATAATTTAATGCATTAAATAAATATTTTAAATAAAATTCATGCATATAATTACTTAAGCTACATTTATTTTCTTAATAAATAATATTTTATATTCTTAATTAATACACTTTGTTTGAATGCCTAGAGAAAATGCTCTCCATTTAAAAAGTAGTATTAGCTAATAGATAATATGTAGTATGGAGTCACATCAAGATATCCCAATTTTTTACCAAAAACAACATAGGAATTCCAATTTGAGAGCACAAATACTTCACTTAAAATAATTTAAGTTTATACCTAAAGCAAGATATAAAAATATAATGCCCAGTTCTCCACTGTAATTACATACTAGTTGACCTAACCTAACTTCTTTCTAGGAATTAATAAAATTAACTCTGCATCTTCTTTGGGTCCTAGGATTTGGTAATATTAAAGTTGGAATAGACACTTGGAAATTAACATTTGATTTCTCATCCTATTTAGGAATCCTGTTCCAAACACTCATTGAACTATATCAATCAAATTCATCAAAAAATGATAAAGTGTTAGTCTCTAATACATATAAAGCTCACACAAATTGATAAGAAAACAGGAAAATGTTATCAGGTAAACAGGAAAACAGCATGAACAGATCACAGAAAAATGTATGCATATCTCCAATTTAAGAAAGAAAAAGAGAAATATTCAGCTACCCACTGAGACTTCTCCTTCCTACCACTACTGAAAATGTTCCTGTGAAGTCTCACCAATTATATACATGTTACCCAACATCCTGCATTGTTATACATTTTACTTGTCCCCACCCCACATTTAGTATTTTCTTTTTTTTTCTTTATAGGTAAAGTACTTTTTTATAATAGCTTTATTGAGATATAACCCACTACATGATTCACTTATTTTAAGTATATGACTTGTGATTTTTAGTATGTCTACAGGGCTTTAAAACATTTCATCAAACACATCCCTGCAAAAAACACGTACCCATTAGCAGTCACTTCCCATTTTCCTGCAAACTGCAGCTTTAAGCATCCATTAATCTACTTTCTAACTGGATTTGTCTGTTTCGGACATGTCATATAAATGGAATAATGTGGTTTTTTGGTAACTGGTTTATCTCACTTAGCATAATGTCTTCAATGATTATCCATGCAGAAATTTACCTGTATATGTGTTATAAACCCCATAATTTACTGTTTAATTTAAATGACCAATTTTTTAATGAGATTTAAATAGTAAGTAAAAATCATGTATCTAGCTATGTAGCTACCATTGTTGCAGTTATCTAATCCTCGGTGCAAACCCCCATTTTTATCTATATCATTTTCTTTTGACTGAAGGATATGATTTCCTTTAACATTTCTTATAATGCAGGTCTGCTGCTTACAAACATTTGCAACTTCTGTATGTCTGAAAAAGTCTCCTCTATGCCTTGGTTTTTGACCTCTAATTTCACTGGGAAATGGAATTCTACATTGAAAGTTAAATGTATTGCTCTTTGCTTCTCACTTGCATTATTTCCAACAAGAAATGTGCTATTGCTCTATCTTTGTTTTTCTGTATCTAGTAGATATTTTTCCTCCTCTGGCTGCTCTGAAGATAAACTCTTTATCACTAGTTTTGAGCAATTTGATTATGATGTGCCTTGGTGTCATTTTCTTAATATTTCTCCTACTTGGGTTTCATTGGCCTTCTTGGACTTACAAATTCATTTTTTCAAATATTTTCTTTTTCTGTCCTCCCACTGCTTCACTCTCATCTCTTTGGGAAATTCCATTTTCATGTATGTGAGGCCACTTGAACTTGTTCCATAGCTCACTGATAAGTCTTTTCATTTTTTTTCTCTCTCTCTGTGTTTCATTTTATAGTTGTTATCGCTATGTCCTCAAGTTAACTACCTTTTCTTCTGCAATGTCTAATCTTTCTTTAACATTATCCAATGTGTTTTTCATATCATTGCAGTCGCCAGCTTTAGGAGTTCAATTTGGGTCTTCTAACTATCTTCCATGCCTCTACTTAATTTTTTGAACATATAGAATACAGTTATAATGACAGTTTTAATGTTCTTCTCTACTAATTCTAACATCTCTCTCAGCTTTGGATTTGTTTCAATACATTAATATTTATCCTCATTACGGGGTGTGTTTTCCTACATCCTTTCATGCCTGGTTATTTTTAATTGGATGATAGGCATTGTGAATTTTACTATATTGGGTACATGATATTTTCATATTCCTATAAATATTTTTGAGTTTTGTTCTAGGACATAGTTGAATTATTTGGGAACAATTTGATCCTCTCAGGTCTTGGCTTTAAGCTTTGTGAAGTAAAACTGAAGCAGCATTCGGTCTGGGGCTAATTATTTCCCACTACAGAGGCAAAAACTCCTGAATACCCAATGTCCTGTGAATCATGAAGTTTTCCAGTCTGGCTGGTGGAAGGAGGTATTATTCCCAGACCCATGTGAGTGCTAGTTCTGTCGGATTGTTCTTTACACATCTGTGGGTCATTTTCCCACATGCATGTGCTAATCATTACTCTGTGGAGTGCTCAATGGAATCCTCTGCAGATCTCCAGTTTCTCTCTGAGCAGCTCTCGCCTCTCTATTATTCTGCTCTACAAACTCCAGTGGCCTTGGCCTCCCTAGACTTTCAGCTCTGTCCCTCCAATTGGGCATCCATCAGGCTCTGTGTCATTTCTCCCTTCCTGAGATGCAGCCTATAAACTCAAGAGGGTAACCTAGAAAAATATTAGGGTTTCCTTCATTTGTTTTCTGTTCCTCAGGAAACACTGTATTTCATTGCCTGACAGCCAGTATCTTAAAAAATAATTGTTTCATATATTTTGTGTATTTTTTTATTGTTTCAGGTGGAAACATGTATAGGAATGAATTAACCTGACAGGCCTGAGTTGCTCAAATCTTGAGTGATATGGTTTGACTGTGTCCCCACCCATATCTCACCTTGAACTGTAATAATCCCCACATCACAAGGGTGGGGCCATGTGAATATAATTGAATCACTGGGGAGGTTTCTCCTATAGTTTTCTCAAGATAGTGATTAAGTCTCATGAGATTTGATGGTTTTCTATATAGTAGCTCCTCTGCATATGCTTTCTTGCCTGCCACCATGTAAGATGTGCCTTTGCTCCTCCTTTGCCTTCCACCAGGATTGTAAGGGTGCCTCATCCATGTAGAACTGTGAATCCACTAAACCTCTTTTCTTTATAAATTACCTAGTTTGGAGTATGTCTTTATTAGCAGCATGAGAACAGACTTATACACTGAGCATTCCCAAGAAAGGCTTGTTTTCAGAAGTGGCCCTCAGCCCCACTCCCAGGAACCAAGCTGGGACTGCTCTGTCAAACAAGAGTGTTCTTTTTTATACTGAAGGCCTTGGGCGACATTGTACTAGTTGACTAAATGATGAACATCTACTTTGTCTCTGGTGGTCTGAACCTTGAATAACTAAAGTCAATCACACAGCATTGTATGCCTACATGACTAACAAGCAATTAAAAACCTGGATACTAAGATTTGGGTGAGCTTCCCTAGGTGGCAACACTTCACATGTTGTCACACATCATTTGCAGGAAGAATTAAATGTGTGCCAGGTAACTCCATTGGGAGAGGACAACTGAGAGCTTGTGAGTGATTTCCTCTGAACTTTGACCAATGTGCCTTTTCCCTTTGTTTCTTTTAATTTATCCTTTCATCATAATAAACTATAACCATGAATACAACAAATTCTATATCCTGAGATTATTTATGGTAAATCAATGTGCCTGGAGTGGTCTTGGAACCCCCAATGCAAAACATACCTCTATTCCCTACTGTCCCATCTTGAGTGTATGCAGAATTCCAGTGAGAGTACCATACTTTAGTGGCCACTCCTTCAGATTGCTTAACTTTATAGTGCACTTTGACAAAAAATACAGAAAAAATTTCAAAATGGCAATAAGTAATTTCTTTACTCATTTTTATGTAGGAATCTTAGGTTAATATATAAGAAATTGATACTTGATCATGGGATCATGGACTTTAAAGTAGAAAAAGTTGACTTACCACAGATACTTCTAAGTAAATCAGCTGCATAAGAATATATCAGATTTCCCTAAACATCTTTCAATTTTCCATAGGCAGGTCTTGGGAATCAGTCAGTTTAACAAATGTCCATAGCACAGTTTGTAGATCTTCTGCCTCAGTATCCACTCTATCCTTCTTTCTTTGTAGCAAACTGGTGTTATATTTTGGGAGCCATAGTTCTCAACTACAGACTATAATTCCCAGGCTTTAACAAGCCATTCAGCTAAGTACCAGGAAATAACATGTATTTAGAATTGTGTATCACTTAGGGAGTCTCATTAAAGCGAGAGGTATACATTGTTCTTCCCATTCTTCTCTGCTTTTGAAGCTCTTGCTCCTAACTTCAACAAAGAAGTGAACTTGAGGATATCAGAGTGGAAAGACAGAAATATGCTGACAAAAAAACCATGCTATATGTATCTCTGGATTTCTTTAATGAGGAATAAATAAAATTCTGCCTTCTTTAAGCCACTTTTAGCAAGTTTTTCCATGTTATATCCCATAGCCTGGTTTTTACAGTGCCCAAGGTGATTCTGGTGGCCAACTAGGGATGGGAAGCACTGACAGTCCAATCAACAATGCAAAATATTCAGAATTAGGGTGCATGGAAACTTCAAAATAAAAGCATTTGGTTTATGTACTTAAACGACAAGTGGGAAATTACATCAGCTTAAGTATTTTTCTTTAAATCCATCAAAATGTCAAAAATCCTAAACCACAAATTACTCATTTCAAAGAATGATCAATGGAAATTTTATTGTGCCAGCACAAAAAAAAAGTAATTCATTTTAATCTCCATTGATTGACTGCTAATAGGTTTCTCTATTTTAACTGACATAAATTTTTTACAATATAGCATAATGATGTGAATAAAATATATCCAAGGCTCCTTTATAAACTTTTTTTTGGAAACCTTCCCTAACTGTCTCCTACACACAACTCCCTCCCCAAAATCCGCACTTCCAACCAGTCTGTTAAATCCCTCCTATCAGGCCATGGTAGATACATTTCTGTGCTCCCAAGATACACCACGCAAAACACCCTGCCTCTATTAATATTGTGACTTAATTTCAGGATGTGTTCTCAGTCTAACATATACTTAAACAATAAGGCAGTTTAGATACTTTTTCTCAAAATTTTACGTCTTTTATTTGAAAAAAAAAAAAGATAGACACTTTTTTTTAATGTTCTTATATCAAATAACTGTTGAGTAATACTTGATGTTGAATGAGAGCTTATAGTATGCCAGGCACCCTTTCAAGGGTTTTTCAGGTCGATCTTCACAATATGGCATTAGCATTATTATTGCCAGTTTACAGATATTAAAAAAAAAAAAAAAACAAATCACAAGGAGACTGAGTAACTTCTCCAGGAAGTAAAAGAGATTATTATTTATTTATTTATTTATTTATTTATTTTTATTGTACTTTAGGTTCTGGGGTACATGTGCAGATCGTGCAGGATTGATGCATAGGTACACACACATGGCAATGTGGTTTGCTGCCTCCATCCCCCCGTCACCTATATCTGGCATTTCTCCCTATGTTAACCCTCTCTGACCTCCCCACACCACGCCCCCCGCCGCTGTCCCTCCCTTGGTCTCCCGCTAACAGAACCCAGTGTGTGATGCTCCCCTTCCTGTGTCTATGTGTTCTCATTGTTCAGTACCCGCCTATGAGTGAGAATATATGGTGTTTGATTTTCTGTTCTTGTGTCAGTTTGCTGAGAATGATGGTTTCCAGATTCATCCATGTGTCTACAAAAAACACAAATTCATTTTTTATGGCTGTGTAGTATTCCATGGCGTACATGTGCCACATTTTTTCTTGTCCAGTCTATCGTCGATGGGCATTTGGGTTGGTTCCAGGTCTTTGCTATTATAACAGTGCCACTATGAACATACATGTGCATGTGTCTTTATAATAGCATGATTTATAATCCTTTGGGTATATACCCAGTAATAGGATTGCTGGGTTCAAATGGAATTTCTATTTCCAGGTCCTTGAGGAATTGCCACACTGTCTTCCATAATGGTTGAACTAGTTTACACTCCCACCAACAGTGCAAAAATGTTCTTATTTCTCCACATCCTCTCCAGCATCTGTTGTCTCCAGATATTTTAATGATTGCCATTCCAATGGCATGAGGTGGTATGTCAGTGTGGTTTTGATTCGCATTTCTCTACTAATCAGAGATGATGAGCATTTTTTCATGTTTGTTGGCCTCATAAATCTCTTCTTTTGAAAAGTGTTCATATCCTTTGCCCAGTTTTGGATGGGTTTGTTTGTTTATTTCTTGTAAATCTGTTTTAGTTCTTTGTAGATTTTGGATATTAGCCCTTTGTCAGATGGGTAGCTTGCAAAAATTTTTTCCCATTCTGTTGGTTGCAGGTTCATCCTAATGATTGTTTCTTTTGCTGTATAGAAGTCTGGAGTTTAATTAGATCCCATCTGTCTATTTTGGCTTTTGTTGCCATTGATTTTGGTGTTTTAGTCATGAAGTCCTTGCCTATACCTATGTCCTGAAGGGTTTTGCCTAGGTTTTCTTCTAGGGTTTTTATGGTGTTAGGTCTTATGTTCAAGTATTTAATCTATCTGGAGTTAATTTTAGTGTAAGATGCCAGGAAAGGGTCCAGTTTCTGCTTTCTGCACATGGCTAGCCAGTTTTCCCAACACCACTTATTAAACAGGGAATCTTTTCTCCATTTCTTGCTTTTGTGAGGTTTGTCAAAGATCAGATGGTCGTAGATGTGTGGCATTGCCTCCAGGGCCTCTGTTCAAAGTAACAGAGATACTTAACCCACATATTTTGGCTTCAGATCATGCACTGTTAATCACTACTCTGTACTTCTTCTATGGGCAGCAACAATGTTAGTATCCTTTTACTTTTAATGTAGCAATTCAAGGATTGCTGCATATTCACTGTAAATGCTGAAATCAATTTCGCACTAGTGCAGATAATTATGGAAATAAGACCCAAAATAAATCAGACTTAAAGAAAAGTCTATTATCTGCCTGTTAGGCCACAACATACCAAACTTCTGGTTACACATTGATTGTATATTGTTACTTGAAAAGAAAAAGACAAATCTCAGAAATATTATTAAGGAAGTTCTAGCAGGACTTGATGATAATGAGTATAGACCTCCCATAGCAACAACTTGTGATTATAAGGGCAATGGTAGCCACAGAAAATAAAAGCTGGGATAGAAAACTGGCTTAGGAAAAAAATACTTAGTTCTGTTTGGCTCATCACTTGAATACTGATGTCATTTTACAAATGACATATATGCAAAAAACAAAAAACTGACAGTGAAATACAGCACGTCTCCAGTACCTTTCAATTGTAGGATTTGCATTAAGTTCAGGCATCTGGTCTAAAAGCTAAGATTTTTTTTAATTGTAAAAAAATTACAGATGCTCTGGTACTAAAAATACATTTACTATTCAGAAATGTCAGGTAATGCCACTTCCATTAAAATAGAAATTCTGGGTTTAATATTTATCAATTTGTACAATAGTTTACCTATATTATTAAACTCTCAAATTCTTGTATTCCAATTGAAATCCACACCATCTAAAATTTTCTACTTATATGCCTGTCTGCTCCATTAGCCTTTCAGCTTACTGAATATGATGACAGGCAATTACCCTTCTCAGTATCTCCAGGAACACTTGTTAAGGTTTAAGAAAGAAAAGGCTTGATAATTAATACATCTCTATGGTATTTACTATGAAGCAAAACTAAAGCTTAAAGAACTAGAAACAATCTATATTTACCATTATCACAGGGAATGAAATATAGTATCTCTGAACTCTTTGGTTTTAAAATGTGTTATACTGAACAGAATACATTTTTATATTTAAGGCATAAATATAGACACTTGCAATAAATTGAACTGTATCTCCTTAGAGTGTAAGAGCCACAAGGTACCTCTCTTTACAGATGTACCTAGTGAAGTAAAAGAACAACAACCCACATTAAAGACTGAGTCAAGATTAGAACCAAATCTCCTAATTCCATCACATCACCACCCTCATACAAAAATATCACTACAAAGAGGCTCCCAAATATTTTGAATTATCCATGATTTTACATTGCCTATGAGCCTACTTCTGATAAATATATATATATATATATGAAAGTAGTATAAGAGCAAGAATTAGAAGATGTATAAATAATATAAACCAGTGAGAGGCATAAGAGGTCAGAAGTTCAGTGTTTCAGATTTACTGGGTAAAATTAGATTTCTTTTATTTTCATAGGAAAGATTACATGATCCCTATATGTCAAGTAATTCTTTAATCATTAAGTTTGCTGTTGCCATTCAAATATTCTTCATCTCAAAGATAAGTAAGTTATCACCATCACTTTAATAGAATGCTTCCTATACTTTCTCTGCCATTTTACATTTACATTTATTTTCAGACTGAAAATAAATTTAAAGCCATGGTATGTTGCTACATAAGTGGTAATTTCATCAAATTAGTAACATTCAGATTCTAATGAGATTTATTTATTATTTTATTCATAGAATATTTTGTAAAAGGAGGATAGTAAACAAAATAAGCTACCTTTTAAGACTTTTCTTAAATGGAGCATACCACTAGGAAACAATCAGCTATTATTTCACATTTCAATCTAAATAACTGCAGTAACTTCCAGGTATTTAAAAAGATGCACCTCCCAACACTGCATAGTTCCACACTTTCTTTAAACCTTCCTAACACTTGAACTTACTCAAATATATAAACATTATTCCAAAGGACGATAAATACTACATCATAATTAGGGTTATTGGTCTGGCATAGAAGATAATTTGACTTAATGGAAGATTTCTGTGATGCAATTAACAAGTTTGCCAATTAATTACAAACAGGATGGGTTGTGAGTAACATTCATACTATTTACACACTTGTTAAGATTTAAGAAGGAAAAGGATTGATAATTAATACATCTCTTATGGTATTTACCATGAAGGAAACCTAAAACTTAAAAAGCTAGAAACAATCTATATTTAACAATACCACAAAGAATGAAACATCTCCGAATTCTTTTGCTTTAAAATTTGTTATACTGAACATTATCCATTTTTATTTTTAAAATGTTTAATGCAAATGAATAATAACCCCACAAAATTCAGGTTATAGAGTTGGATGCAGCACATGAAAATTTTAGAGATATATATAAATGGTGTTTCTCACAATTTATGGATCGGTTCTATCAATTCCAAATTCAAATTTTTGCCATAACCAGAATCTTGAAATGAGCAAAACATGTTAGTATAGCAAAGCAACATCTAACATGGACAAGGCTGATGAAACGTCCTTGGTTATTAACTCAATTACATCTTAACATATAAATATGTTTAGTATCAACAGTATCTTTTTAAAAACTATTCCTTGGAAAATGTATCTTGGTACTATCTTTCAATTAATCTTTTCTCACCTTCAGACCCATTATTTGATAATTTAACATTACTTCGAACTATACTAGAGGAACTAAGAAATCCAAATATCTAGAGTATTAAAATCTTAATTCAAACTTTAGGCAGCCTTTTTAAAAAAATGCCTTTCAAGACTGCTAGGCAAATGGCCAATGACAACATTTTAACTGTCCAAAAATTTGACAGCTGAATAAAAATTTGAATTTTACTAGCAAATGAGAAACAGCTAAAGTGTTGCTTCTAGAAAGGGAACTGTGAGAAGATGGAGAGGGGTGAGGAGAAAGCTAGACCCAGTGGAGAGAGGATAGCTAACATTTCTTTCCGATTCCATATTCTTAGGGAAGGCTTAAAATCAGCAACAGAGGCTGCATGTACCCCAGGGTAATCAGAAAGGGCTACAATTCAGAATGTCCCTTCTCTGCACCATCCCTCCCCCAATTTCCATTTACTAGTTTGCCATCATGTCACTGGGAGGAATAGAACTGCTATTCCTTAAAGTTGTTTGTCTATTTTTAAATGTTTATGACATGCATGTACTATCATGATAGAAATTAAACACATTTAAGAGGTCATTATTAAAACAATGGAATAATTTAAAAATGATTACACAGAATCCAGTAGGTGGCAAGGTAATCATAACATTTCAGTGACAATATCTTAATCATAGTGAAAGTATGGGAGACCAAAATACACCCTCCCAAAATATAAAGGGAATTAATTGCACTTAAAGCAGTTAAAAAGAAACAGACACAGGAGAGCTCTCTGCCCTCCCTTTATTTGCCTCAAAGCAAGTGACAGATTTACAAAGAAAATGGAATCCTGCCCTGCTCTCTACCAAGAAGAACAAAGGTTAACTACCAAAGACAGCTTTAAACCCTTATCAGCCTAGCAATAGTACCAGAGGAATTTATATTAACAAGTGTTACTAACTTTTGTCTGCCATGTATTTGCTTTCCCCTCAAGTTGCCATCGTTTGTCTTTTCAGTTCTCTAAAAATAATACCATTCTTTGTTGCAGGTGCTATTTCAAAGCCACTTCTGGGAAAACTACTCATTCTTTGGGTGTCTCCCATAAACTTTTGAAATATATATGTTAATCAACTTGTTTGTTTTTCTCTTGTGAATCCATTTTTCATAACAGGGGTATGTTCCAACTAAGAACCTATTGAGAGTTGTTATTACTCCCTTACAGTTTGTACTCAAAATTCCGTATCAATCCAAACCAGTTGCCACGGGTATTAAAAGGCACTACTGATCTTGAGTAATAGCATGGGCATTTGCATAGTCAATGTAATTTAATTTATCTAGGAAAGTTGACTTAAACAATTAAAGTTATCAAACCCAAATTTATATTTATTTTGAAGCCCTACATATGTTTTTATGGAAGCATACTATTTTAGAATTGATAAAATAAAGAATTACATAGATTTTAGATTTATTTCACTTACAGACTAACTGAGAACTAGACTAGAATTGCTTTGTTTTGAACACTCTAGAGCAAATTATAGTCACCCAATATGCACCTGTAAGTATTTGCTCCCGTAGCATAATTAATTCAAAATTATACAGGACTAAAGATGCAAAGGGGTCAAGGGTTAGGCTAATTTAAAATTAACCTTAGATCATACCCTTGTCATTATAGTTTTTTAGTCCTCAATATGAACTGGTTGTCTTGACAGTGACATCATTATCATTACAAAGTAGAACTAAAAAGAAAAGTGTCCTTCAGTCAAGGACTCCAGTGAATCAGTTTTATAACACATCTAAATGTACACAGGCTTTAAAGAAAACACGATATAGAATCCAAAAACCAATTCCAGTCCTGTAATCCATTTTGCCTATTTCTTTTTCCAAATTTCACCAACAAATAAAGATTCTGTCCTGTCAGCCGCCAAAGTAGCCTGGCAAAGGACAAAACTGGTCATTTGACATGATGTAGAGAAGTGATTGATGATATCTCATCAGCTCCCTCCATTGCAACCATCTGGCCTGTGGATTACACACCATTCATACCTTGCTTCATTTACACATGTGAAGGACTCCTTGAAGAGCCGAATATTAAATATCTTATTGAAAAACTCAGTGAATGCATACGGTCAGGAAAAATGAGGTAACTTTTGAAGGACTTCCCACTTCTATACCTCTATGATTCCTCATTTTCATGTCATGTATTTTAATGTCTGAATAAACAGCAATGTAAAACTGAGCTCATATTCATAGATTTTAGTTTCCAGTTCACTACTGACTTTAATCAAACCATTTAACCTTTCTATGTCCTTGGTTTCACCATTTCTGAAACTGATACATCTTCCTAAGACTGGAAACATCTTCTTAAGCAGAGAACAAGGAAAAAAATGCATAGACTCACAACGATTCCTATTAACTCTAACTCTGCCAGCTCCTGTACTTAATATCTGCCTTACACCTGACCCATTTCAGCCAGGACAGCCTTCCTCCACCTGTCCTTGGAAAGTGATTACCTAATTCATTTTCTGGCCCTTAAATTACTGGATATTGAGGTGAGGGTGAAAGGAAACTGTAACAAAACTTATATGAATTTCCTTATCGCTTATTAAATATAATCAAAATAATAGTATAAATCTAAATCATTAAGTTGCATGAATGTTAATTTATACCATGCATACTTTTACACCATAATTCTGAACCATCATCCCCAAGTACTTATCACTTTCTGTCTTGGTATATAATTCTTGGTTAATTTGCCTCATCTTCTATTCTGTATCAAAAGCACATTTAGAGGACATGCATTTATCTTTCTAGCCAGACTCTAAATGGTAATTAATATAGTTCCCAAGATACAGCAAGTACTTAAAAATTACTTATAAAATTGAACAATGGAATAATATGTTTTGTTGGTAACGTAAGCTTTGGAAAAATATATACAGGAGTTCACCCTCAATCATGAGGATATGTTCCGAGACTCCCCCAGTGGGTGTCTGAAACTGCGGATAGTACTGAACTCTACATATATATAGTTGTTTTCAATACTTTTTATATTATAACTAAGCACTTCTCACAAACTGTAGCTATAACTTTTACAGTCTGCAGTGCAGCGGCAAAACTAGCAAGAATTTCTTTTTCCTTCTTCACAACTTCAGGGACAGAAGATTCAATCTTCCCATAGATCATAGCAATCTCAGTATTGCTTTCCTTAAGTCAAGAACTTTCACCTTTTCACTTAAGGAAGCACTTTAGTGCTTCTCTTTGGCATATATAAATTGCCTCCATCACTACTGTTGCACTCTAGAGCCATTATTAAGTAAAATATGAGCTTCTTGAACACAAAGGACTGCAACATTGCAAAAGTCATCTGAGAACCAGGATGGTTAGTAAGTGACTAGCGGGAGCATAGACAACGTAGAGACCCTGGCTGGACAAAATGACAAGTCATGGGCTGGGCAGGAAGGGGAAGGACAATGCAAGATTTCATCACAATACTCAAAATCGTGCAATTTAAAACTTAGGAATTATTTATTTCTGGAATTTTGCATTTAATATTTTCAGATGTGCTTGACCATGGGTAACTAAAACTACAAAAAGTGAAAACTGGATAAAGGGGAACTACTGTGTTTAATTTTTAGTGTGGGTTTAAAAGTTATCCACTTGGTTCTTTTCCATATTTGATAACAAACATCTTTTCCCTTCATATAAGGACTGTGCATATCTCTAAATTAAGCAACCTCACAATAATAATGGCTTACATTTGCATTTGTTCTTAATTTATTTCTTCCGAACAACAACACTACAAGATAAATAGAACAAGGATCATGATCTCCATTTTATAGATGGGGAAATTAGCTTAACTTCACAAAGCTCAAAAGTGGTACAAATAAGACTTTAATAGCATATTTAGAACTCTTCATATTTAGGGATAGTCAACCCCAATTACTTCTTTAAACTATAAATTTAATTTAATAAATACTGTCTCTTACAAATGTTAGTTATCCCTGGTCATTTATTCTGACTATCAAAGTATCTGAGGTCCTCCCCTGCTTCTTCCTTCCTCCCTTCCTTACATTCTTTGTCCCTTCTCTTTCCCTCTTTTCCTTCTTCCTTCCACAAATATCCCAGCTCCTCCTTTGCAGTTCACATTAAAATCTGTACTCATTTTCTTCGGCTACCATTTAAAAAATTACACAAACTTAGTGGCTGAAAACAGAAATTTATTGCCTCACCTTTCCCAAGTCTAGAAGTCCAAAGTAAAGGTGTCAACCTTGTCATATTCCCTCTCAAATCTGTAGGGGAGAATTCTTTGTTGCCTCTTTTAGGTTCTGACAATCCTTGTTATGCCCTGGCTGGTTGATGCATCACTCCAACCACTGTCTCCAAAGTCATAAAGCTGTCTTCTCATCTTTTTCCCCTTTCTTTTTGGAGACAAGGTGTTACCCTGTTGCCCAAGCTGGAGTGCAGTGGTGTGATCATGGCTCACTGCAGCCACCAGCTCCCTGGCTCATGCAATCCTCCCACCTTAGCTTCCCAAGTAGCTAGGATTACGGGTATGCACCACCACACCAAGCTAATTTTTGTATGTGTTGTAGAGATGGGTTTTTGCCCTGTTGCCCAGGCTGGTCTTAAACTCCTGAGCTCAAACAATCCACCCCACTTGGCCTCCCAAAGTTCTGGGATCACAGGCATGAGTCACAGTACCTGGCCTGGCTGTCCTTTCTCATGTACCTTCCCATCATATTTTCTCTGTGTTCTATTGCCTATAACTCTGTGCTTCCACCATCTACCAACCCAAGGGGGTTGCCACCACACTGTCTACCCAAATTCAATAAGAATTTAACATCTAGTTCTCTGTCTTCAACTCCACTCTATTTTTTCCACCAGTCTTAGTGACTTCAACAGACTCTGGGGTCATTTAGAATCTGCCTCTATTTACTTACCATCTCACCACCAATAATTCTTGTTCTTCCACCCCACTGCAGCCACCATCACCCTCAGTTATACTCTTGACTTTACCGTGATTAATTATTGCACTATCCCTAAAAGCTTTATTTCAAACATACCATTCCAATCTTTACCTCTGATAACACTCCACTTTCTAAGAATTATTTGACCTTACTGAAATAATCAATCCATGGAGCATATCACTGGTGTTTTCAGTACTCATTTCATTCTCCTACACTGACTTCCCTCAGATCAGCTTCCATGATACATTATTATGACTTCTTCACAACATCCTTAATTCCATACTCTTCTCTCACTCCAACTTTATTGCCCAGGTAAAACTAATCCACTTAAACCCATCTCTTTACATCTTCTTTGCCTGAACCCAAGCAGTTAAAAGTGGATGGAGAACAATCTACAATTATGTTCACTGCTCTCATACTCAATTCTTCACTGCAAATATCATATAGAAAACAAATACTGCCTAACAATTCTACTATACTTCCTTGTTATTTTCATTATCCTACTTTCCAGAAAAATCTATTCATACTTTCACCTGTACTTCAAACTTGTACAGCCTGTTTTTCTCTCACTCTTAGTTGGTAATTTTACCTCATACTTTTATTGAGAACATTAAAATTATCCATCAGAAGAGGAAACCTATTTATTATTCCCACCCAATGTACCACTCTCTCTGTCTCACAACCTATTCTGCACCTTATATTATCAATCCTATTCCCTCCTATCAAAAGAATCCCTTTATACAAGTAATTATCCCCTCTATGTCCTTCAACTCTAAGGACTACTGCAACTCTTCCCTTAACTATGTACGTGCTCTGTTATCCCTCTCCAGCTACTTCCCTATTTTTTTGTTCCCCTTTACAGCAAGGCTTTTCTCCAGCATTTCCCAATGTCATTGTCTTACTTCCTCACATTCTATTTTCTTCTCAAAGCATTTTTATTAGGCTTCTTTCCCCAATGGCTATTGTTAAGTTCACAATTTTTCGATGTTACCAAGTTAAAAGCAATCTTACCCTCCCAGCGGCAGCCAAGAAAGCTGACTACATACACATCCTCACATCCTTCCTCCTTCCCTGGTTTCTTGGCTATCTCAGCTATCTCCTCCTCTTCTCAATGCCTAAAATCCTCAGTCCCTTGTCAAGCTACACTGGGCAATCTTACTCAATCCCAAGCCTTTAAATACAATCTTTATGTCAATAATTCCTCAATTTCTATCTCCAGCTATGACTTACTTACAAACCTCCAAAAGCTTACTTTCAGCTGACTACGTGATATCTTTACTGTGCTATCTAACAGTGATTTCAAACTGAATGCCATTACACGCTACATTTGTGTCCCCCACACCTGTTACTTCTTTTTGTTTATCAAACTAAATTAAATCCCACCTCTTTGATTTGCTTTCATTTTTCCTCAAGAGCACTTAGTAGACTTTTTATGATCATCTAGGTTTCAGTTCAAATGTCACCTCTACAGGGAGACCTTCTCTGACTACCATGTAAAAACAGACCCTACTAGCCATTCTGCATCACATTTTCGTGACTTATTTTTACAAAAGCTCATAATATTATCTGAAATTACTATACATTAAAAAAAGTTTTAGTGGCTATTGTTCCTCCATTAGAATGTAATTTTATTGATTGCTGAATTCTTTTCTGTCTTGTTTGCAAATGTGTTTCCAACATCTAGATCAGTGCCTGGCACATTAGTAAAAAAATTAATAAATATTTTTAGATTTAAAAAAACAGTAAATTCCTACGTTTTAAAAAAGACTAAAAGAACATATTGTCAAAGAGATTAAAAAGGTCACTGAAGTCAAAACAATAGGTGGTAGCCATTATTAATAATGTAATACCTAATATTAATTGCACACTTGTCACATGCTGGAGCTATTTTTTAAAAAAAGGATGAATCTGTATTATTTTCTTCAACCACACAACAATCCTGTAATGTAGGTATGAATTCTATACTCACTTTTACAGTCAGAAAGCTGAACCATAAAAAGCTTAAGTTATTTGCCAAGGTCAAAACTAGAAAGTAGCATGGCTAGGATGTGAGCATTAGCACTATAATTCCAGAGCCTATACTCTTCACCACAAGTCTATGTTGTCCTTTCATTATAATCAGAATAAATATTAATAATCTATTACTTATTATCAATAAATATTACAATAGACTGAAGTTATCACTCTACTACTGTTTCTGAATTTATCTGAGGTACTTTGAGTAGACTGTACGGTTCCAAAATAACATTAACTTTGTTGTGATTTTATGATACATTAGCATCTAGTTTTCTTAAAATTTGTTATAGTTCTACTTTTCTTATTAGTATTCTTATTTATATTTTTTCTTATTTTACTCCTACATTAAAATGTTGTTAAAATAATTTGTTTAAAGAAAACCCAAAGTATTTTAATTTACAAATATTCAAACAAATACAAATTAAACCACAAAGGTTTCACCTATTTTCTTTTAAAAAAACATAATTTTTATTAACACTTGAAAAAGTATCATTTTATACTTACCCATATGGCTGCTATCAGCAATATGAATCAGTCATACCATTTAGACATCAATTGGAAAATATTTCACATCCTTAAAGTAGTCATATCTACCACTGATTATTCCTTTCTAGGATCCAATCATAATATTGTGACAATAAGCATAAAGGATATGTTAAAGTTTTGTTTCTTACTGTCCAGTCTTGGAATGGAAGGGGTGATGCACAGTAATTTTCATGAGCCACATAGGAATTTTTCTCTGCAAATGTTTTTATCTCTTAGAAGAGACAGAGGCTTAAGCATATCAATGTGTAGAGTTCAGGTTGCAAGTGAACTTTAGCTTTAAAATGTAGCAAAAATCAAGAGTAGTTTTGGTTAACACACCTAAGGAGGAAGTAAGTTTTGCTGTATTTAATTTGCATGTAGGAGAAAAAATGTGTTGAATCAAAAGTAATTACACTCATGGACTCTTTCTTCTCTCTGAGTACCAGGAAGAAAAAAAAAAAGAAAACATAACACACATATGTGCTTCTTCATATGTACATGCACACACATGACAACTAATATTTCTAAATAAAGGCAGGCTAGGATACAATAATTCCTTGAGAACCTAGTCTGTCAGAGTGGTTTGTTCTTGGGATGAGGGTGGGAGGCTGGAACAACAGAAAAGTTTCCATCACATGATGACACAGCTGCAATAAGTATTACATTTACTCATTTTAGATAACAACCTGAGATTTATCCATTCAGGACAACAATCTGAGACTTATGAATGTTCCATCCAAGATAACAACCTGACACCCAACCTTACTCTTCCTTTTCTCCCACGGCAGAAAAAACAAGAAACCATGCAGGCTGTCAAGCTATTCTCTAGAAAGAAACGGTATTATCAGCACTAAGTTAAAAGGAAGTCACATTCACATCCAGATGCCTGCCTGTTCTGCTACCTAGAATCAGTGTTAGGAAGATGGGCTAAATGGGTAAACTGGTTCCATTTCTATTTTGCCCTTTCCGTCTTTGCATCCAAAAATGGTCCCCTTTTCCTTTTATAAAACATATTTTTTTCCTCATTTATTTATTTTATTGCATTTTAGGTTTTGGGGTACATGTGAAGAACATGCAAGATTGTTGCTAGGTACACACGTGGCAGTGTGATTTGCTGCCTTCCTCCCCATCACCTACATCTGGCATCTCTCCCCTTGCTATCTCTCCCCAGCTCCCCACCCGCCACCATCACTCCCCTATTTCCCCCAACTGACCCCAGTGTGTAGTGCTCCCCTCCCTGTGTCCATGTGTTATTGTTCAACACCCGCCTATGAGTGAGAACATGCGGTGTTTGATCTGCTCTTCTGTCAGCTTGCTGAGAATGATGGTTTCCAGGTTCATCCATGTCCCTACAAAGGACGCAAACTCATCGTTTTTAATGGCTGCATAATATTCCATGGTGTATATGTGCCACATTTTCCCTGTCCAGTCTATCGTCGATGGGCATTTGGGTTGGTTCCAGGTCTTTGCTATTGTAAACAGTGCTGCAATGAACATTTGTGTGCACATGTTCTTATAGTAGAACGATTTATAATCCTTTGGATATACACCCAGTAATGGGATTGCTGGGTCAAATGGAATTTCTATTTCTAGGTCCTTGAGGAATCACCACACTGTCTTCAACAATGGTTGAACTAATTTACACTCCCACCAACAGTGCAAAAGTGTTCCTATTTCTCCACATCCTCTCCAGTATCTGTTGTCTCCAGATTTTTTAATGATCGCCATTCTAACTGGCATGAGACGGTATCTCAATGTAGTTTTGATTTGCATTTCTCTGATGACCAGTGATGATGAGCATTTTTTCATATGTTTGTTGGCCTCATGTATGTCTTCTTTTGTAAAGTGTCTGTTCATATCCTTTGCCCATATTTTTAAAGATGCTTAGTTCAGTTGAAGCACGCAGGTGAGAAGGGCAGAAGTGAAATGTGCTAAATATCATTGAGACAACCCTCTCAAGTGTATTTCCAGCACAAAGATTTAAGGTTAAAAAGCGAAAAATTGTGCTGAAGCATTGTTGTTAATAACTGACTATAAATAAGGTAAATATCTGATAATAAGAGGGAGACTTGAATATATTTTGATATCTCCAACAAGAAATCTTACGCTGCGACTTAAAATTTAAAACCAAAGTTAATAAGAATGATAGGACAAGAAAACAAATATCAAATTATATATGACTAAAAATGTTCAGGAAAAAACTACCTTGTACATAGGACAGAAATGTATTACATCAACATCACATGGATGACTTGAGTGGGATGACTATGTACCTTTGGAATCATCTTTTGATTTTAGTTTTTTGCATTTTTTATATCTTCCATAATGATCATGAAAAATACTTTAAAAATTAAATCAGGGAAATAAAGTATAGTATAACTAAGGTTATACTAAAAGTTAACAGGAATTAGCATTTTGTGGTGAACGGTAACACGCGTTAGGCCTAGAAATCTGTGAGGGGAACTGAATGTCTTTCTTCTCTGAATTGTAGAAAAGCTTACATTTTTACCCCGGTAGTCCTCAATATTTGGCATGGAGAAATATCTGAAAGAAGGCCCCCAAAGCTTTCAGGTCACTGTGGCACAAGAAGTTAGAGAAGAATAGCTTGAATTCTGGGGTACCCATTGTTTATGGCATGGTTTTCACCTATATTCATCAATCAAAAAACACACTGAAGAAATTGGCATGAAGAGTCCCATCTCCTTTTTTGAATATCTGGTCTTAATTTCTAGTTAAGACAGCATAATCCGAGAAATAAAAAATGTGAATTTATTAATTCCAGATCACCCTTACACAGAACTCCAGCCATATACAGTAGGATAGAACTTTTCCCGTATTCTTGGGCAAGATTTAGATTTAGCTTATTCATGAGAATAAACAAGAAAAGGCGGCAAGCAGACATGAAAAAGCTTAAAAATCAGGTGGCTAAGTACATCAAATTCATACAGCTGGCATAAATAATACACTCAATCCTACCTAGCATGTAAATCGAATAGCTAAGATCTCTGCAGTTCCTTAATGTAATCACACAGCAGGTCACATTCCCAAACAATTTCACCGTTGCCATATTTTATTTCAAACTATCCTTAAAGGCTAATCAATAGCAAACTCACTGAAGAATCAGAAAACTCTTCACAGTGGCTGAATTATTCCCACAAGGTCAGAGAGCAAGAGATCTATGGCATGGAGCAAAATTATTCCCAGGTTTATGCTCTATCTTGGGAAATGTACTTATTTTAATTAACAAATAGTAAATATACATTCTACTATTTTCCTGGCAATTTCACATGACCTTTTCATTAGGCATAGTAACATTTTTATAAATTTTAACATGCTGCAATTTTTCATGTCAGTCTTAAATAATTTTATAAAGATTAAGATCTACTTGATGAGTTCATCCTGGGTAGGTATACTGAATCGTAAGTTGGAGGATAAAGTTTTGGGAGAGAAGTAAAAGTGCTGGGAGTTTTGAGAGGTGGAGGTGGAGGAGAGTGGGCAGAGAGAGGTAAGGAATAAAATATCAGGAGAGGAGGAGGTGCAGTCAGAGCTCCATCCATGATTGCCTCCTGCATAAATCAGGCCTGGAGTTGACATGTAATTTTGTGTGGGTCCCCTGAGAAGTGGCCCTTAGGGATTAATTATTGATGAAGAGATTTTTCTTCAAAGTGGCCTAGTCAAGAGTCCCTCAAGGGGACATTCATAAGCGCTTATAATATCAATTTCCAAGCACCTGGGAGGTAGAAACGCAGATTGTCTCTTTAATTATTATGATGGAGGTAGAGTCGAGCAAAAATGCTGTTACACAGCCAAGCTAAAATTCTCAAAGAAATAAAATTATTACAGCTAGTAAAAAAAGTTTGATATATGAGCCATCTCTCAGTAAGATCACGCTTTACTTTTTCCTGGTGCAAAATAGGTTATCTCCAACCAACTCTGTCCTAGGAGATAAGAAAGCTATTCATAAGCAAATGCAGTGTGTTCAGGGATGCTTAAAAGTTTAGAAAAAAAAAATGTGTTTGAAGTTAACAAGTTTGCTTAGAGAGAAGGTAAGTTTACTCCAGTTAGCAGAAAGAAATCTGGGGGTTTGTTTTAATTATGTAAGAATTTCTTTTCAGAAAAAAAATCATGTCACATGCCTTCTAAATTTCTACGAGAATGCCAAAAAATAATTTTCACATATGCATTAGCCCTAATCTAGTCTCAAAAATACTCAGAAAAACAAAAAAGTATCAATCCATAGGTATGTTGCAGTACAAAAAGTAAGGTGATTTGAATCTTATTAACCTATATAATAGACATGAATAGTCTTGTATAAATAAAACCTAGGCCATATACTTCCTTTATGTCACCTGAAGCTTACACCAGTGCTTGGCAGTACAACCAGTGCTAAAAACATATTTTTAAACAGAAAAAAAAAAATGAAATGGGTCTCTTTAAATTGATTATATATATGTGTGTATATATATATGATATATATATTATGTGTATATATATATATATATACACACACATGGTGAACTAGATAAAATAAAAGTTATATGTTGAGTTTAAATACAGATGTTTCATATCTACTAGTGTAACATTTTAATTAAAAGCAATGGAAGCAGTAATAATTATAAACCACAGGAAGGACATAATCCTATTAAGAGTTATCTCAGTATTATAATTGGCTCCAGGATATCAGTGAACACCCACACAACTGATATTTGAAGCCAAAAACATCTTCTGTCTTGATATGGAGGATTAAGAGCAAATGAAGTCCAGAAGGTAAACATGTCACATTTTTAAAATCAAAGTCCCAATTATAGATAAAGGTATAATCTTACAATCCTTTATTAAATATTTTTTGAATTAAGATATAATATAAACAAAATAAAATTTTCTTTACAGTTTTAAGGACTGAAGGTCTCTGCAACATATTTGTCATCCATCCACACAGCTAAGAGGCAGAAAAATAAATTGGCCAATCCTACTGTTTAATCTCCTCTTTAGCTGTATTGAAGCCTGGATTATATCAAATCTCTTATCAGATTTTCTTTGTCATGATATATTATGACAATCTTTCTTCAGTCTCATTGTCTTTTAGTTTGGTATTCCAAACCATTACTTAACTTTACGCTAATTATTAGAATTCTTCCACAGTGATCAGACATCTTTATCTCACTAGGAGTTCGAGCTTTCAGCCCTTATATTATTGCCAGTTTATATAGTTTGGCAAGATGCTGTATTTAAATAGTTAAAGAAAGGTATGATTGCTTTAAGATCTTCCATAACTGAATTAGTATTTTGCCTCTAGATCTTCTTAATGTGCTTATCAATTCTTTCTGTTAATATTCATTCATCTTTTTAAAAGTGAATTTTTCCTCTAGAATGTAACAAAGGAGGCTACTGAATTCCAGCACACTTTACAATTAAGCAATCGGTCAGCACCATTAGCTATCATTAAGATTAAGCAGATCCAATCTAAAAACCACCCTCCATCAAGATTCATCTTTAGTCACTAATCTCGAAGATTTTAATTAAACTACCAAATATCGTCATCTGAATTCATGTGTAAGGGATAGAATTTTTCTTTAAACTGCCCAGAACTTTGATGGGCCAAGCTAAAAGTTTCACTTGAGCCCAACAGTACAAAGCCAGCCTGGGCAATATACTGAGACCTCATCTCTATTTTAAAAAACTACACTGAAATACATATAAACATGCTCAACTATATAAATATGCAGTACCTTAGAACTATAGGAAGCTATCACTAGAATCAGTGACTTCTCAAATCAGATAATCAGACACATTTCTACTATGCAGCTAAACTGCTTAGAAAGGAGATACACTTTAAAGTAAAGCTATGATCCACAAAACAGCTTAAAGTAGGAAGGACAAGCATGCTTTCAACAACTCTAACTCACAAAATAGGTTTTAAAAGTTAAAGCTTTAATAGTCTTAATTATTTAAGAATACATTTCCACAAGATCTGTAGTGCCCAATCAATAAAAGGAAGGAGAAAAGAAATGACTGTTATTTATACATTCAGTAAAAATATATCCATTTAAATAAATAAACAACTCATGACTTTCTACAAAGTGGAATCTTTGTTATCTCCTTTGGATCCATGATCCTTCTTCCTCCCCAACAGCAAAGGCAAATATGATAAAATGTGTTCTGAAAATCTTTTGCCATTGCTGACACTTCACAACCCATGCCTTTCCTTGTTTCAAAATTTGTAAAGTCCACTTTCTACAAGTCTTTCCCATTACGCTTCTGTTTTCCAAATTCACTATTTTTAATCTCATTTTCCTAGTTAATCATACAGAAAATTCCCAATTACCTTCTCAAATGAATAGAAGTCATAGTATCACTAATTCAGTAACAATTTCTGTTTGACTGGAAATGCATTTGATTTTGCGGACAACGGCCTCCCCTTTTCATTCAGAGTAAATGTGAATTGAGTTTGTAACCCCTTAACATTCATTAACTGATAATTCAAGGAATAGGCCTTGTGACTGTGACTGTGGGATTAGTATAGTGACAGGCAGTAACTTAGTTTGGCTATAAATATTTATCAAAATTACTAGTATTCAAATAGTTAAAAGCTTGCTGCAGCTGCATACATTTTCGTTTAGATAGATACTTTCAAAGTGTATTCTCATTATCCTTGCCAATGGAGGGGAACAAGGTCTTGAACAAAAAAGAACTCTTCCAAAATAATTCTCATTTCCTTTCAAATGTGCAGATGTTGACAGTACACTGGATATCAATACAATCTAAATGAAGAAGTGCTGTGAAGTTACTGATGAGGCCTGGGAAAGTGACCAATGTCTGATACTAACCTTCTTTAAAATTATCCCAGGAAAGTTTGTATTCAAGCCATCATTGACAAAATTTAGACTGTATCCAAATAATATGCTCACAAAGCAAAATAACTTCTAAAAGCATATAACTACTGTTAATGAACTTTAAAGTGCTAATCATCTCATTGGAAGTGATTTTCCTGAGAATATCTTTTTCTGTTATCTTTATTTTTTAACATTTTTGTCTTTTTTCCCAACAAGATGCTGTCAACTTGTGACATTTGTTATTATCCTTGCTATTATTCTTTTCCTTATTATTTTCTGAATTTCCATGTGAGGCTAGGTGACTTGCCCAAAGTCACACAGCTTAAAAGGGGTTAAGTTAGACCTCAACCAGAGGCAGTTGGTTTCAGAAGCCAGGCTCTGAACCACATTAATATATCCATAAAAACTTGACTTCTCATGCAACATCTATGATTACCACAACAAAAATTTTGAGATGAGCTAGGTCCTAATACCAAGTAACACAACCTTTCCATGCCTATCTCCCCGCCCAGGCATATTCCAGCTATGGAGTTTGGTAATGTGCTTGTTTTCCATGTTCTTAACCCTCAAATCCGGATGTGATATTGGATTCAGGCTAGGGATTATGAAGCAGGCACACAAAGCATCTTTATATGTACTTCAATAACTTTTTCCCTCAGAAACAAATATATTTCTTGGCTGTTTCACCGAAACCTGAAGTTCTATAGTCAGCTCGTAGGAAAAAGTCAATTACTATTAGAATAGGTTGTTGCCAACATCTTCTGTTCTTTTCACAATTATCAAATACTTTTCACATTTATCAATGTGTTCTTATTACATTTATTAACTGTTTCATACCAACATTTTTTAATATTACTTACTTGCCTATGTATTTGAAGCTAAAACAATGATCACAATGAGATCAATCTTTAGAAAATGGTCGTAATGAATTTGTTCAAGAAAAGCATTCAACTTTGATGGAAAACTGAGCCTTTATCCTTCATTCTAATTCTTCAACACAAAAATGAACTTTGGTAAGTCAATAGGATCAATTGAGGCATTTATGCATGAATGTGCTCCCCTATGCTTAATGTATTTTTCCTCACTGCATTATATTTTAATGATTAATTTCATGCTCTTTCATGGTACTTTAGCTCATGGATCACGGTTATTACTTTGAGGAAAAAGTAAGGTACTGGGAGTGAGGAAAGATGTTACTGATTAAACTGTTGCACATATAAACTACATAAAAGCTGAAGGCATTTGAACACTAGCATTCTAGATTAAAAGTAATATTAGGCAAACTGGCCACATAGGTAAGGTTGATTTAATTGAGTGGAGGGAGTGGGTAGGATGGGTTTCTTAAATGTTCTTAGTTGAAATAATATATGAAATCAAGCTAGACATTCAATGTTTCGCTGGCATCTTTCTCCTCAGTAGAATGTGAGTAAGAACTGATTTCAAAGACAACTGCAAAGAAAGAAATCAGTTAAGTAGATAACACACCATTCTGAAATTGAACAGCCAAAAGCTACCCAGCCTAAGACAACTCTGAACTCTGAAATCAATACTGCCTGAATGCTATCAGAAGCTCGTTTTTTGACATACAAAAAAAAGAGTTGAGTCAAAGTCACTAGACAACCCTGAATGAAATACAGAAAAAGACAAGTATCTATGTTATCTACGCTGCACATAGATGAACAAATATTTGTTAAATATGTCTATTGCTCAATATCAAAACGTCAACTCTCTGGAACAGAAACCAAAAGTAAACTAACTAGAGATGTCCACATAATACACTTTGGCCCTTGTTATTAAAAGAACGTTTCAAACCAAGTTATGGAGCCTGCAAAAAATAGGACTACCTCCTCCCAGAATATAAAGTTTCTTCAATCAATTACAGAGGCAAAATGTGGCAAAAGCAGCTATTTGGCAAACAGGTGGTTTGCAAAACTTTTACTTAAGCAGCCACAACGACAGACGAAAGGATAATTTTGTTATTACTAAAGAAACACACACACACACACACACACACACACACACACACACACACACTCATACAATGTTCTACCAGAGTAAAAGACTCAAATAAAGAAAAGACCCATACAAAATAGAAAAACTAAAAAGCAGTTTGTCTTAGCCCAAAAGTGCTGACCTTGGTTAGTATGTGTAAAATCACTGTTTATAATTACATCCTTCTCATCGCATATATTAAGGTACGAGAGAGAATGGAAATGCCATGTCGTTTCAGGTAGGACCTTATTTGCAGGGAAAAAGAAGATTTTTTTTTTTTTTAAACAGAAACGGAGTGCAAGAGGGAATCAAAAACCGTTGAAAGGAGAGAAAAACACAATTTATGTTTTTCTGAGAGCACTGCATTTTTCATGTTCTGAATACTTTGTTCCATTCTCTCCACGTTAAATTATTTCATAAACAATACTATGGCTTGAGGCGACTGCTACAGCTGCCACACAAATCTTTTATTTCTATACTTCACCTTTGCAAATAGCAGGATTCAGTTATTGGAGACGGGGGGCAGTGGAGAGATGTCCAGAAACGACATACAGGAGAAGAAGGGGTAGAACGCGTGGGAAATGGGTGCTCCTACCCCCTAGAGTCCACCTTTCTAGAACTCTGGTGCTGTTTCAGTCACTGCCACTCAGGGCAGGACAAAACAGGCTTCCTGAAACATCTCAAATCTCTTCCGAAGCAAACAGGTCCCGACGCAACGGGCACCCCCTCCAGTTACGGAAAGTCCTCCCCTCCGCTCCCTGTCTGCCCACGCGTGTCTCCGGCTCCGCGTCCCTCCACCTCCCCCCGCAGATCTCCCGCGGGGAAAACTTTCCCGCGTCTCTCACCCTCCCGGGCGCGGCGGCCGCTGGGGGCCTCCCCGGCCCCGACCAGCTGGGCACCCCCCACCACCCCACCACCCCGCCACCACCGGCGAGCCGGCGCGCGGTCCGTACCTCGATGTCCGCCGAGTCCTTACTGAGCACAGGGGCCATGGCAGTGCCTTCAGTCTGGAGTCGGCCAGTGACAGACACTCCTCACGTCCTCAGGCTCCAGCTAGAAAGCCAAGTGACGGCAGCCGGAGCGCGAGTGGAAACAGGCAGGCTAGGGCCGGCAGCGCGGGGGCGGGGCGGGCGCGGGGCGGGCGCGGGGCGGCGACGCCCCCGGGGCGGGGCTGCGCGCTCGGTCCTGCGACTCCCGCGCCTGGCTCGGCAGCCGCAGCCGGGCCTTCTCGCTTCAGCCCGCTCAGCGCCCGAGAAGCTTGTTTTCCTTCTGCGAGCGGAAGGGAGGGAGGAGAGGGCCCGCTCCGGGGACTGGCCTTTAAACTGCTGAACACTGAGCTAGGCAGGCGGGGCCAGATAGGAGGGATCCCCGGGATTAAAGGTAAAAGCAGTCCGCGCGCCAAGCAACAACTCGCACTTTTCCTTTTCTTCCGCACAAACCCCGCGAGATGTAGATACATTGTCTGAGGGGCGACTGCGTCTTCAGAAACTCCTCAGGGATGAAGCAGTAGATGTTCCTCCATCCATCCACGAGTAGGCGGGCGGGGTTTGAGCTGCAGCGGAGGATACCGGAGCACGGGTCTTTTGAGAGTTCACAGTCCTTGGGGGGAGGGGAGGGAGGCGAGCAAAAACATCCACAGCCCGCAGCAGCATGTAGGAGTGCTGCAGGTGGTATATAATCAAGGTTGTCTTTTTGCAGGAAAGTCCCATTTTAATGGCTATTTAAAAAATATATTTTTATTCTAAAATGTGAAACTCTTCTGAAAAGTTGCTCTTCGTTTTTGCTCTAGAGCTTGCTGAGAAGGGAGAGATTTCCTTTAGAGTTGGTCCCCGTCCAGAAAACATTCACTTCGTCTTTGAGGATATCTGTACTTTAGACCTCTCTCCTTTTCTCCCCTCCGTTAGATGCATCCCACCTCTCTTCTACCATAACATTTTCTACTTTACTTCTGTTAGGACATTTCCGGCACCCCTTCATGCTCTTGGCTAGTGACACCTTGGAGTAAAGTGTTTCCCCCTTAACATTATTTTTTATTAGTTCATTCATAGTTTTATTCAACAAATACTTATTGAGCATTTTCAGTATGCCAGACGCAAACACTGTGTTAGGTTCTTCAGATATGATCTGCAAGAAGACACATCATTCATGGAGATTATACTCAAAACAAGCAAGAAAGCAAAATGTCATACCTGCTTGTAAGATAAAAGAATAGGACAGAATAACTAGGGCATGGGTACCTTGAGTAGTTGGGAAGTCTTCTCTTAACGAACCATCAGATTACCTTCTAGAACCTGGAACATACTAAGGGACAGATATATTTTTCTTGAGTCAAATATTAAGAGACACTAGAAAGTCAAATGGAAACCTTGGAGTCATCTTTGACTCTTTTATTCTCACTGCCTCATTTAATCTGTGCCCAAACTCTCAGCAGCCAACCTCCTAAGTAGATTTTGAATTATTCATTTCTCCACTTTGCTGCATCCACCAGATTTCAATCTACTGGTATTCTAGCTTCTGTTCTTACCTCATCTACACACCAGATTGAGCTTTAAAAAGTATTAATTGGCTGATACCATGCAAAGATACATCCACACACCCAGGTACCCATGGTATAAATTCTTCAATGATCCACTGCAGTCAGAATAAAAACTCCCTAGTGTCCTCTGAATAATCTCCTCTACTCCTCTTCTCTGCCACTCTTGCCCTGACTCATTGTGTTCCAACCACAGGGTAATCTTCTCATCCTCCAACCACTTCTCTACCTTTGCACATAGTCCTCCACTTGGAGCTCTTCTTCCCCGTCTACTCATCATTTACGCCTCACTGAAGCCTTCCCGACCTATCACCATCACCAACAAAATTACACCGATTCTGTCTTTTTTGTTCTATTTTGTCTTCATAGACTTGTCAAATGTTATTTAAATATTTATTTGAATGTGATTTGTTTAATATATGCCTTCATTTAAAGAGGAAACTCCAGGAAGAGGGGGCCCATGTCTACTTTTGTTGTTTACTGGATACTCAGTTCCTAGCTCAGGACTGAAACATAAGAGACCAAGAACACTTGGTGATTGAATGAACAGAGCACATTGGCTTACCATTTTAGAAACTTTAGTTTCACTGCATCATATATTCTCATTGTTCTACTTATTGCTGAGAAATAGGTTTCAATACATATCAATGTATTTGTAGTAAAATGGGTCAAAATCACTACTTATCTTTTCATGGAGTAATGTTCCAAAGTCAGATGTTCCTGCATCTCCCTACAACCACACCTTACCCACTTCTTCCGTATCATCTTAGAGATACAGATTTAGATATATAAATCTTTATTTATCTATCAGTGTATATATATCAGTGCACATGTAAACACCCAAATACATACATACATAAGACACACATGTGTATATATTGAGAAAAGATATACACACATCAACATATATAAATTTCCATATTTAATGTATATATAATTACAATACATATGATATCCTCTCCAATTTAATCAGTCAGGCTCAGTGTTCAGTTTCCTAACCTCCAAAGACACAGACTTACTGCTTTTTCAGGTTACAGTTTAACACAAATCTTATCAGTTAGTAATTGATAATTTATGTGTATAAGAATCCAAGTTATTTTTAAGAATTTGACATCCTTAAAGAGTTAACATATAAACATAAATTTACATATGTTTATGTGTGTATTTTCATATTAGCTTTTTGTGATTATAATTCTCCTAAACAACTATAGAGGATAAGTCCTAAATATGCTGGCTTTCCAAAGATAAGAGTTTCATCAGTGATAGTCTATAATCAAATACAAAATTCAAACACTATTTACCATCCTCTCAACTTCAGCAAATAGATGTATCCTGTTCTTACATATTAAGGCATCTAATCACATTGCTCACATGCCACATCTATGCTCTGTGATCAGTGAGTGAATCTAATAATATTTTAAATTCATTGAAATTGCACATTAAACACATTGTACCTGTAAATAATCCAAGCTGTTTAAAGCTTACTGCAAATGCATTCATACCACACTTTTTAAAAGTTGTAAATTATGATGGCATTTGTCAAGCTGTCCCTCCATCTGGAAGCACAGTCAAATATCAGGTGTTCCACATTAATTTTTTGTAGGCTTTGGAGAGGCAGCTTATCTATCAACCTAATAGTTTACAGTACATAAATGAATATTATTATGACTACCAAAGTCAGAAGTAGGGCTTATGAGTCATCTTTCATTTCACATCTAAAAAGTTATTCAATATTATAAATTTAGAAACACAATAAAAATTCAGATTTGTATATGTCTTTATTTTCACTTTGCAGTCTAGCATTAAGAGATTTTTTCTGGGGGGGACACTTCTTTGAAAATGATTTTCTCCCGCAAAGTCAAAGGTTGAATGACCGTGAGATACATTTTTTTCTACTATCTGATTTTCAAGGGCCAAATTAATTCCTACCCATATTGACCAGTAGGATAATGACATAAGATCAGTTAGGCTCAAATATTTCCAGCATCCCTGTTAAAAAGACCATAAGGCATATGTTGGCTTATATTTCATGGAACAAACAGTATAATGTGCTCAATTATATGTATATCATTTTGCATATGTAGATACAAAACATATAAGCATGTATTATGTAAATGCCATAAAAAGCACAGCTAACACAGAGAAACAACAAACCTCTCCCATAAATTTATTTAACAATTATTTATTGAGTACAATTGTTTCAGGCACTGTGATAAGCATTAGTGATATATCAGTGGACAATAAAGACATTGTCTCTGTTACCACAAACCTTTAGCCACTAGCTAAAAAACAAAAATTACCACTTGGTGATTTTGAAAAATTGGCTTAACTGAATGGGATTCTTATGAGAGTCAGATGTCAAAATGTATGCAATAGTATTTTATAAATTGCACAGTGTCATGTAAGTTAAATATTACAAATTTAAAGATATAATCCTTCAATGCTCACATTCTAGAAAAATGCCATTAATGCATGATTGACTATGAAAGATTTGGGGTAAAATGCAGTGTGTCTGGGAGGTTTATAGGCTTATCTAACTTAAAGTAGGGGGAAAACATCCTTTGGAGTGAATATTTTCTGAAATCATTTGCCTCAGTACTTAGAGGTCTTTTCTTTGGCCTTGTTGCTTTCCTCTCGCCATCAAATACTGTCATAATCCCAAGAGCTGGCATTTAAAGTGGTTTCTTGTTTTATTGCTAGAATTGTTTTGTTTCATAATTTCAAGTTCATTTATATCTGAGCAAGTTCATCATATCTTTGGTGAGTATTGTCCCTTTTGGTTATCTGTCGCAGATGTTATGATGTGCTTCACAGATCATCACCCATCCCCCAACCCATTCAAAACTGAGGCACTCATCCTCTCAGTTCCTGGGAGTGTTAGTGGTTGACAGCTCTCTGCTGAGTCTCTCTCTGGGAATTGCCCCTGGCTAAGAGAGCCTTCTCACTCAAAGTTCAAGCCCTTTTCTGGGACAGCAGATAACCAATGACAGCTGATGTGGCAATATAAACTCTAGGCCCCTGCCTCAAGACAAGACACCTTTTAGGGGCCATCCCCCCTTCAGAGGTCTCTAAAGGGATCAGCTGGGACATATATTGGGACTTTAGTAGATTCTAGTTCAGCTTCTCTCATTGTCCATCTGGCTTCGTTTTCTTGTTCTCACTGAGCCTCATCTAGGCAGTACTGCACAGTGAATATACTTCCTGTACACACATTTATATTGCAAAGTCTGTTTCCCAGTGAACCTAAACTACCTAAGCTGCATTGTTACCACTGTATGTTAATTAACAAATAGACTATACTGCATGTAAAATGTACATGCTTACTTATCATCATGCCTGGACATAAAAATTAACTCATATTTTAAAATCTCATTTATTTCAATGTTCTGAGATATTTTTGTACTTTTTCATTCATTCTTATCACAGATAATTATGTGCCAAACACATGCTTGGTTCAGTGAAAAGCACTAGAGTTACCGTGATGAGCAAAATAAAAGTGAATTCTATTCTGCACTTTACAGATGAATTAGGGAGATGAACATTTGCAAAATAATCACACAAAAAGATGGTATTTACTGCGAATAGCAATATCAGTGAAAAATAAAAGGCTGTTAGAGTAGAGGGCCCTGGGAAATCAATGGAGTCCTTGAGGGAATGACCTTACTGCTAAGACCTAAAGGACAATATAAGAGTTAAAAAGGCAAAAGGGGGTTGTTAAAAGACTTCCAGGAAAGGAGAACAAAGTACAAAAGCTCCAGGGTCAGAGATTTCCTGATTACAGGGAGAGAAGGCCTTAATGGCTGGAGTTTAAGCAACAAGTAGGAGAGTGACCCAGGGTGCAGCTGCAGAGATAAGCATGTCACATTTTATTTAATCTTTGTTTCAGGTTTTGAACTTTATCCTATAAGAAATGGGAAGCCATGGACGTTTTTTAAAGCAACAGATTGGTATGATCAAATGTGTATTTTGAAGTATTACTCTGATTGCAATGTATGTGTAGTTGCATATTCATATACTCTCTTGGTTGAATGTGTGAAAATCAACCAAGGCAAATGATTTCTGAAGATGGGCTCAGTCATTTCCTGTGCATGCTAGCCTGGGTGGTAATCGTAAGCGTGGTTAGAAACCAAAGTGGTGCATTTCTACCGTATAGTAATACCATTGCTATTTAGCATGTTGTGGCACTTAAAAGGCAGATCTCTGTTTTTAATCAGAGGCTAGAAAGAAAAATGTACACCCTAGAAGGATTTCTGTCTCTCAGTCAATGGCTTTCTTTGTGTTTTACTACATAAAATTCTAATCATCAATTTTTAATCATCTGAATAATGAATGATATGCTCTTCTTGTTCTACAGTTTGTTTTCATGATTGCCACTATCCCTAAGATCCTTGATAATTTTTATCTTTTTATGTCTTATCTTTTTATCCTTCATGCCTAACATAGTACCTAGTACACAGCAGGTACGTACATATTATGAATAATTATCATATTTGTCTCTGAAAACTTCATTACAGGTCAATATTTAGTATTACTCTTTTTCAACATGACAGAGAGTATAGGAAGCCTAAGGGGAAAAGATTTCTAGTGATATACAAATAGATAAAGCACATCAGTGGCCAACTAACAAAAAAGAGAATATAAGCAGTTAATGAAAATGTGAAAATTGAGTCAACCCAACCAGTAATCAAAGCAATGTCAAAAATTATGATGACATAGGATTCTTTACACATCAAACTGGCAAAGATTTTTTAAGGAAATGATCAAGGTGTGATAAAATTAACAGGTTCATAAGATTCCCTAGTGAGTAAAAACTTAGCACAGTTTATAGGTAGGACAGTTGAGCAATACAAAGCTTTCTTATTCCATTTGGCTGCTATAACAAAATACCATAAAGTGGGTGGCTTACAAACAACAGACATTTACTTCTCCCAATTCTGGAGGTTGGGAAGTCCAAGATAAGGCATTGGCAACTTTGGTGTCTGGTCAGCGCTCACCCTCTGGTTCATGGATGATGCCTTCTTGCTGTGTCCTGAGATGGTAGAAGGGACAATGCAGCTCTCCAGGTCGCTTTTGTAAGGGCACTAATCTCATGTATGGAGGTTCTGCCCTCGTGATCTAATCACCCCTCAAAGGGCTCACCTCATAATATCCTTACATTGGTGATTAGGTTTTAGCATGTAAATTTTGGAAGGACACAAACATTCAAACCATAGCAATAGCCAAACCATAAATATGTGCATTCTCTGACTCATCAATTTTATTTCTGGTTATTTCAAGAAAGCAATATTTTTGTTTGTAAAATTTATCCAAAAATATGTCCATTCTGAAGTTGTTTATACAAAAATAAAACAACATATATGCCCTATAACAGATGACTGATAACTGACATTAATCTGGTGAATTCATAATTCAACTTTATGCAAGCATTAGAAATGAGGTTTTTCTGTGTATAGAAATATAAACAAAAAAAAATGGCATAATATTATAAGGTCTAATTATTCATGGACAAGTAAAAAACACATATTAGTTAATTATACAAAAAAGTAAAAGTAATTTTACAAGCTCCATTGCATTATGAGCAGATACACCAATACACATACCTTTTATAAATTTGTATGTGTGTGCATGCAGGGTAAAAACCTCATTACTTCCACCCTAGTGCTTGACACATGTTAGGTACTCTGCAATTTTTTATATGAAACATTTTATGTGAAAAGTTGAATAACAAATTTGTCTATAATAGTCTATGGTTCATTCTTTGCAAAATTATTATTATCAGTCCAGGGAAAATTATTTGTAAGAGTTATAGAAACTAGCAAATAGCATGAATTTCTTAAGCTTTATCTAACTAGGCAAAATAATCTAAATATTTGGAAAATGTCCTTTTATAAGATATTGTTTGAATGTTTTGACTTATTTCATCTATAAAACAGCAATCCTGTCAGTCTTTTGCTTCCAACCCATCATGTCTTCCCATTTCACTCAGGAGGAAAATGTCTGTACAATGGCCTACAAGGCATGTATGTATGTATCTAGCTTTTTGTTTCTTCTCTCCTCCTCATTCCTGCTATTCTTGTTTATTCCAACTCCATCCACAGTGTTTTTTCCACTTGTTCTTGCCTCTGTCTGCAATGATACTCCATAACTAGATATTTCAACAGATAGCCCCTCATCAGCTTCAAGCATTTGCATAATGATCACCTTCTCAGTAAGATATTTTTTGAATACCATATTTAAAACTGCAGCTCTCATTTCTCACATAAACTATCCTCCTGGCCGGGCACAGTGGCTCACGACTGTAATCCCAGCACTTTCGGAGGCCAAGGCGGGCGGATCATGAGGTCAAGAGATCAAGACCATCCTGGTCAACATGGTGAAACCCCGTCTCCACTAAAAATATAAAAATTAGCTGGGCCTGGTGGCGCACGCCTATAGTCCCAGCTACTCATGAGGCTGAGACAGGAGAATTGCTTGAACCCGGGAGGCGGAGCTTGCAGTGAGCCAAGATTGCGCCACTGCACTCCAGCCTGGCGCCTGGCGACGATGCAAGACTCTGTCTCAAAAAAAAACAAAAAAACACTATACCCCTTTTCCTACTTTATTTTTCTCCCTAGCAATAGAATACAAATGACATTCTATTTGTTTTAATTATGTGTGTGCCTGTGCTCATTGCCTGCCTTCTCCTAACAGAATGTAAGTTCCCTCAGGCTGTTTTGTTGACTCCTGTACCATCAGTGTCTGAACCAGTGCATAGCATATGTAGATGCTCAATAAATTTTTTTGAATAAATTAACAAAACAGATTGTAGGTTATGGTCCCTTTTCATACTTATATATTAGCATTTAATATTCTACACTTACGTGTCTGTCTCATCCAGTAGATAGAACTGTTCGAGGGCAAGAACTATGTCTTGTTAATCCTTGAATCCCTCAGCGTAGAGTGTCTGGATTTAAGGAGATGCGCACCAAATATATGTTGATTGAACAAGCAAATGGGATAAAAATCAACGTGTTTGTATACTGTCCCCAAAACGCCCACCTCAGTGCATCTTTAGGCATTCAAAAATTGAAATTTATCACGTATGTCAATCAGAAAAACTGTAAGCTAAGAGCATGCTCTGAAGCACATTCCTTGTTCTTATTCTTGTAACAACTCACTTGACAATATTTGATAAATACAGTCATTCATGCAAAGGACCTATTATATTTTCAATAAATTTGAAAATATTTCCCATTTCTTTGTGTCTTTTCTTCAACACATTCAAAGAATTTCATTTGTTTTGTTGTTTCAAATATTCTGAGCAGTTTCTTCTCCACTTATTAAAAATTTTATCACATTTTAAAGAATATTTACATCTTATTTGCAGAATTTAAGGGAAAGATTATTTGGTACTTTATATCTTAGAAAGAATAAGCATTCTGAAAGATTTTGACAATTCTTTGGAAGAACTGATATATTACATGTTTATACCATTGTATGTGTTGTGTGTATATAGATATGTACATATATGTATGTGTATATATTTTAAATCATTAAGCATACTTTTTCCAATTGTTACTTAAGATGAGTCATCACTAGATTCATTAATTCAACTATCTTGTTTTAGGCTTCAATTAAGCTTATAGTTTTTTCCTTTTTTTATTTCTTTTTCTTTTCTTGAGGTTGGCTTTGGGGGGTGCTGATTATTGTCACTCTTCCAAGTAGCACAAATACAATTCACAATGTGAACTTTGATAAATGTCCAAATGGATTTTAAAACTAAGCAAATTGAACTGCTTTTTGAGTCCCATAATTTATTCCAGCCATCTGTGTCACACACACACACATTTGTTTCTTAAAGGCTTTATAATTTTTTTCTTTTCTTTTTTTTTTTTTTGGCCCATCTTCCAAACCAGCACCACCTTTCGGATATAACAGCATTAACATATTTCAAGATTGACTTTGGTCCCCTGATGAATATAATACATCTTTCCATTGAGAAACATTTTTCAACTTAACTGTTTTTCAATTTGGAGATTAAAAAGTGTAGAACCAAAAACATTCTTTTGGCATGATACTTTCTATTTAAAGGCCACCAAATGTTTCTTTCTGAGAGATTGTATTGAGCGGTTAGGATCTTGGCATCCACTATTGTTCTAGGGAAAGATTTTCCTGGCCCACACTTGTTGTTCCTGGATAATGAATGACTAGAGTATATGGACAGAGCCACCTTCCCATCTGTACTAGCTTTAACTACCATCGATTACTGTGTTGCATCCTCTGTTGAACCATGCATGCTTAATCATTAATTTTACTCAGAGCTAATAAGAATAGCTGACTTTATTGATCATCTACTGTATGCCCAGGACATTAAACATAATCTTTGATTTAATTATCATAATAATCTGAATTTAAAAATATGGAAACTGACAATTATGTATTTTATTGGAGTTTCTGATATCTAATTTCATTTTGGGGGGGTGGGTAGGAGTTATTGAAACACCACCACAATATCGTGAATTTTATTTGTTTATTTTAAATGCAGTATACTTTATGAAGAGAATTTTTTGGTTTCATAAACATCCAAATGGATTTTATTTCGGTTTTATTCATGGAACTAACTTTCAGAGTTCTTATTTTGCTAAGAAATTTATTAGAGTTTGTATATTAATTAGCATATAGTTAAGAAAATTGAGGCTTCACAATGTTAACACTGTATCTTTACAAGACTAATGGGTGGCAGATCTTGGATTCTTGCCCAGGACTTCTTCACTGAATACCTTCTATTTTACATTTCTGCCTTGAAAGAGCGTATAATATGTTCCCTTTTCTATTTTGCTATTCTATTCTATTTTAGTCTAATCTGTGACCTGTGAGAATCCTGATTAAAGAATTATAATACCTACTTCATGGTTTTTCTGTGTTACAGTAAGAAACAAACATGTATATACATATTATGTATGACTATATATATTACGTATATCACCCACATCCTAAATAAATACATATTGTTGTAGTTGATACATATAGTAAATCCATGTCTAGGGGATGAATTATATCACAGATTTTGACACAAATATAATGAGTTAAATACTTTGTCATCTTTCTCCCATCATTTTAACTAAGCTAAATTGCTAAACATAGAATATAAATTTCTAATCAACTTATATGTGCATTGATACAAGAAGCACTTCATAGTTTAAAGTAGGTTGTTCTGGGCAAAAGAAAAATTTGACTAAAGGGATAAAAATAAAGAATGACTAAAGAGTTTCAGATCATTTAACTTAGAGAAGACAAAGCTGGCCAAGTTTGAATAAATTATTATATTTTGGTTTTTATAAGAATAGTGAGCAATTGTTTTCTCTTTTGACATCATATCAGGAAATAGGTTTAATAAATTGGGACAGTTTAATTGGATATAAAAGATAACTTCTTTATGTCACAGATAAAATATTAGCATGGACTACTAGGGATGATATGAAGTCTTAAGAACATAAACAGCCATTTATCCAAGCCCCAAAAAGCAAGCTGATGGACAACGTGATCCTTAATAGGCTTTTCTAATATTTTATTTTTATAGGCATCATAACTTTTTCTTTTCTTTCCTTTCATATTTCCCGGCCATTTAAGGTAATAGTTACCTTAAAGTAGGGGTGATTTCTGATTTTTAGTTTTAAACATATCTGACTATAAGATATTAACTGCAGTTTCTCTTTTACATTAAATGTTCAATAATTGAAAATGGTACTATATTGGCCAGTTCTTTGGGGAAAATGCAGATTTCAAGGTAGGCCACATTTCTATTATATCCCATAACATATATACAGTAACTAGATTGATGGTTAAAAAACATATTTACATCATAACTCTCCTCTGTTAATCTGTCAATGGATTCTCATTAAAATTAAAGTAAATCCCACATTACTTAGATTGGTGGACAATGATTATACCTCTGTGTATCTCTGATCTCATGTCATCTCCATTTTACTCCAGCTTATACCACATCAGCCACTGTGGCTTTACTATTTATCCAGCATATTAATTCTAAGCTCTTTCTAGTCTTTGTACTTTGATGCATATCAAAATGGTACAGAGCAGGCAACTAGTCAATGATGTTGGATCAGGGTAGTCCATAAGTGGGAAAAAGCAAGTACAAAGTCATTGACTTCTCTTTCTATCATTTTCCCCTGAACATGAATAGGTATATATACACATCAATGCCCATCTCTTTCTTCCGATCATTTTTTTCACTTTATATGTATCTATATCTGTATCTGTATCTATATATACATGCTTGTATCTATATCTGTATACTTGTTTACTGTCAGCTCCTCCTTCCCTACCATGAGTATTGTGTATTCTTTGCTGTATTGCCTACACCTAGAATGGTGCCTGGCACATGATAGACATTTAATAAATAAACCTTTCATTTCACTTTCAATTTAAAAGTAGATATTATTTCTGCAATATCAAAATATGATGAAAAATATTGTTTATAGTTGTGACTATAGTGCCGAAGTCAATATATTTGTGAGTGAATATTATACTTTCCATCCATATGGTTTGTCATCATGGAAAGAGAGCTGTAGTTTAAAGGTGAAGTGGAAAGTACAATTTGCAAAATCATTACCATTCCTTTCTAAACGCAAATCAAGGGTCTTTGGGTAAACATGTATTATTTAAAAAACTTATTCTGAAGTTCTTATCTCCATATAAGAAAACATTTTCTGTTAAAAAGATGTGACTCTCGCTCTGATGTGAGAAGAATTTATTCCATTCCTTATCTGAGAATTTCATTGCCATTTGCATGTTGCCTGGAATACAAATTGTACTAAGTAATCAATCATTGTTTAATTGCTGCTCAAGTAAACCCTTGTAATCAGACTTGCTATAAAAATGTTAAGGTGTGCAAAAAGCATAAGGTGGTATTTTCCCCTCCTTCTTATTATGCCTGTATAACTTCCATTAATACTAATAGGAGGCACAGCTGGTCATCAACAGGAGATTACAGGTTGCTGTTTAAATCATATTTTATTTTTATACCTTGGCAAGATTTATGTATTAAAATCAGGTGGCCAGATTTTTGCTGTTGTTAAGAAATCTTTTACTCTGAAAGAATGAGATTGGGGGGTGGGAATTGGGTCTCACATATTTTATTTTAGGAATATAAAGATTCAAAATCCAAGCAGCAGCTTGTCCTTATACAGCAAGTCTGTCTTATTCTTTAGCACCAGCTGGAATCCTGTTTCTAATTTGCTGTGAAGAATTAAGTGATTTGAGACCCATACCCTGGAGTATTTGACCTCCAATGTCAACCAGCTAGCTTGCAATTCCCTTGGCTGGAAAGTTTCTCTAGAATTAATTTGAACGAACATCAGTTAAACTACTCTGAAATATGGTAGTAAATATCATTGCAAATCTGAGTATACTTTATAGCTGTGAAAATAAACATACTGTAGCATATTAAAGAAAAGAGGTTAGGAACATAGAGAGCCTTGACGATCAGAAATGTTGTAGCAATAGAACCTTGTTTTACACTGCAGGAAAATGGGCCTCTAGGAGTTTAAGTTCCTTGAACCAAGACACCACCTAGTTAGGCCCCTAAAGATCTAGCTTGAGATTCTGTGCATTCAGCTCAGTACTTTATCACATATAGTGGAAAAAAGGAAGGCTGTTTATGTGCTATTGTACACCAGTTCTTGCTTGTTTAAGTCTTTTGTTACTAAGTCAGATTTTGAGTATAATATTCCAATAATTGATGTATGCACTTCTTGTCTTTGACATCGCCTGACACATCATTGTTCACTGAATAAATGTTCAACAAATAAATGTATGTAGCTTTGATTCGATGTTCTAATAAAATTATGGGATCCTGTTATTCCTCTTATTTTCAGTTGCCACAGTGTTGCAATCCTAGAGGAGGACAGAAGGACTAATAAGTACAAAGTTAATGCAGTAGCTTTCATGGATCTGAAGTTTGAACCCCTTGGTTTAAATTTGAAAAAATAATTTTTCCTACCTCCTATTACAGTACCTAAGACTGTATACAGTACACATCCTGGTTTTCTAGTAGTGAAGTTTTGGGGAATATGTGATCACTTTCATTCATATCTTTTTTTTTCTTAATATGTTATAAGAAAATCATAAAACACAAAACAGTAAAGGGGGAAAATACAAAATACTCATAATTGTGCTATTAATATTTTAATTTATATCAATTTACAGAATTGTTTTACTCAAAATTATTTTAATAACTTTGATTTGTTACCTTTTTTACTTAACTTGAAATGTGATTTTTAGTAGATTCATATTATTCTAAATTTTGAATGTTCCCTAAAGTATTAGTATGTATAGGCTAGGTTATGCTACAATAACAAATTACTCCAAAAATTTCAGAGGCTTAATATTACAAAGGTTTATTTCTTGCTCACATCATATATCCCATGTGGGCTGGTAGAAAGCCAGTGCTCTATACAGACACACAGGGACTTAGCTGCTAGAGGTTGCAATTTCTTTTGATTATACCTTCTGGAACATGTGGGCTCCTCAGTCCATGTGGTTATAAAGATGCAGAAATTTCTCACCTCAAAGTAAAATAGTTAAATAAGAAATGGCATATTCACTTCTCATAGCTCAATGGCCACAACAAGTTACATTACTGTGCCTAATTGTTAGGGGTCTGCAGAATGTAAAGGAACACATGGGATATTTTATGTAACTAATCCTCCTCAATTTCTCAAATATATGTCCCTCAGTTTTATATTTAACAGTGTTTTCTCAAAATTTGGGGTATAAAAAAAGACATCCTTCCTCTTTTTCAAGTATTGATAAATCTATAATAATTACTAGGCTTACACTTTAGACTTAGGTTCACTGAAAGTATAACTTATGTGTTCTATAATAAAAGTTAATTTCTATTTTGAATCCTTAATCAGCCAAGTGGCAAAACAAAAATCTCAGCCAATCTAATACTTCTTCTCCCATTCACATAGAGTTGCTTCTAAATTTACGGGATGGCGAAGTGCCAGTATTTCAGGAGGAGAGTGAGGCACCTGGGCCCCAGTCATTTGCATGTTCCTGGGTGGTGACTGATGAGCTGAGCATCACCCATTCTATTTGCTGGTCCAACTGGAAGAGTACAAGGAGCTTCTATTTCCTGAAGACAAGACTCTCAAAGCATTGAGTTCTTTCTCAGTTACTGCTATGCCAGTGTGGGCCTCATATCCTGCTCCGAATGTGTCGAAGATGGGGTGCTGGTGAGGGGATGTAAAACATCAGGGCTCAGATTCTTTTCTCAGAGTCCTAATAGTGACTAGTTTTTCGCCCTTGATAGGGAAGATAGGAAGTGTAGAAATTGGCTGATCGCATATTCTCCCAAATCTTATGATGTAGCATAACTTCAGGTTTTGAAATCAAGAAGATAAAATTTGACTTTTTAAAAACTTATTTTCTGTGTTAATAACCCTTAGCTGAAGCCACAATCTCACTGACTGAGTAGGGGCAAAAATGAGGAAAAAAGTTGAAAAATACGTACCTTTCTTCAAAATATTATTCAGTAAAAGAGAGTCATATATGTGGTGTTCACGTAAATGACTGTGTCTGTATTTGTTGTTGTTGTTATTGTTCACATTGAAAGAGATGATGCTGCCTACCAAACTGATAAGTCTCTTCTGGGAGAAACTGCCAAACTTCATGACCAACTACTCAGGTCTCTTGTGTGTAAGGTGGTCATATTCTGCACCATGCAACTATGTTATCTAATAAAACCTGACTATCCAGTGTTTATTTGGGATCCCAGAGCCAAAATTCTCCTTTAATAACATGCATCCCAATCATATTCTTAACTTAGTATTTTACCTGGACACTTAGGTGTTCCCAGAAATACATTTTTAAATGTGTTTTAAAAATGTATCTCTGGGAGAAAAGGGGATTGTTATTTGTACATTATTTGTTGGTTAGCTGTGGCTTTATCGGAGACATTTTGTCTATCTTTGGAAGAAGGTGACTCACTAGTTGTTAGTGTAATTCCCTCCCTTTGTACATCCAGTTTCCCAGAAGGAAGCCTTGCCACTGTGTCTAATGAGTCATTTTTAAATTATCCTGTCCATCAAGCAAAGATAGATTATTTTTTTCATTTTTGTGGAGAGTTTTTCAACCCAATAAGTACTTCTTTTTGAGACATTAATCCACTTTATGAGAGAGAACAGGACCAGGATAGTGGAGGCCTTATGTTTTGGGAGGTGGTTGTAGGAGTGGGAATGAGAGAGTTTCCTGAGTGGGAAATGGGAAGGAGTGGAAGGGAGGAAAGAAGTACAGGTTCCACAGAGTAGAGGCTCCCTGAATATGTAGGTTCATAGAAGTAGAAGGCTCTGTGGGTCCCTGTAAAAACTTAGCACTCAATATCACTGTTTTGAGGATCTTGGCAAGTATCTCTCACAACTAAGCCAGGCAGAGAGGAAGTTGATCTTCCATAGGAGCCACAGCCATCACAGAATGCTAGAGTGGAATGAGTAGTGAAAGGGTGGAAAATGCAGTGGAAGAGTAAAGTTTAATAGTGACAATAAAATGTATAGATGATCTCTTTAAGTAGACTTCTAATTTTAGAATAGTTTAGATATAGAGAAAAGTTTAGAAGATAGTACAGAGAGGTCCTATTCATCTCACACCCAGTTTCTATTATTATACCATCATACATTAGTATGGTACAAACGTTTCATTAATGAACCACTGTTAGTCCATTATCATTAACTAAGTTACAACTTTACTCAGGTTCCCTTAGTTTTTATCTAATAATTTTTTTGTTTTGTTTTGGAGACAGTGTCTTGCTCTGTTGTCCAAGCTGGAGTGCAGTGGCACAATCTCAGCTCTCTGCAACCTCCACTTCCCAGGTTAAAGGGATTCTACTGCCTCAGCCTCCTGAGTAGCCGGGATTACAGGCACAGGCCACCACACCCGGCTAATTTTTTGTATTTTCATAGAGACTGAGTTTCACCCTGTTGCCCAGGCTGGTCTTGAACTCCTGAGCTCAGACAATCCACCTGCCTCAGCCTCCCAAAGTGCTGAAATTATAGGCGTTAGGTGCTGCACCCTGCCAAGTTTTTACCTAATATTTTTTAATGTTGCAGGATCCCACCAGTGTACCATACTGCATTTACTGGGCATGTCTCTTTAGGTTCCTTTTCACTGTGGCAGTTTCTCAGATTGTCCTTGTTTTTGATGACCTTTGAGTAGTACTGAGCAGATATTTTGTAGAATCCCTTAATTAGATCTATCTGATGCTTCTTAATGATTAGATTATCTAAAGATTTTTTTTTTAGGGGGAAGATATCAGAAGGAAAGTTCCATTTTTATCCTATCATAATACAAGTGTGTGTTAGCAATCTGACTTACCACTGTTGATATTAAATTTCTTCACCTGGCTGAGATATTGTTTGTCAGTTTTTTCCAGTGTAAAATTGCTATCTTCTCTTTCTTTCCATAGTGTATTTTTTAGAATGAAGTCCCGTATGGGAAGAGTACATACAGCACAGCCTAAAACCAACCCAAATGCCCATCAATGTTAGACTGGACAAGGAAAATATAGCACATACACACAATGGAATACTATGCAGCCATAAAAAATGATGAGTTCGTGTCCTTTGTAAGGACATGGATGGATCTGGAAACCATCATTCTCAGCAAACAGACACAAGAACAGAAAATCAAACACCACATGTTCTCACTCACAGGTGGGTGTTGAACAATGAGAACACATGGACACAGGGAGGGGAGCATCACACACTGGGGTCTGTTGGGGAGGGTAGGAGAGAGACAGCAGGGGGTGGGGAGGTTGGAGAGGGATGACATGGGGAGAAATGCCAGATATAGGTGATGGCGGGATGGAAGCAGCAAACCACATTGCCATGTGTGTACCTATACAACAATCCTGCATGATCTGCACATGTACCCAAGAACCTAATGTACAATTTAAAAAATATTAAAATATATATATTTTTAGAATAATATATGAATGAATTTTCATAATCATGTAAGAAAAAAAAGAAATAAAGATCAGCAGGGCACAGTGGCTCACACCTGTAATCCCAGCACTTTGGGTGGCCGAGGCGGGCCGATTGCCTGAGCTTAGGAGTTCAAGACCAGCCTGGGCAACGTGGTGAAACCCCATCTCTACTAAAACTACAACAAAAAATTAGCCTTAGCCAGGCATGGTGGTACGTGCCTATAATCCCAGTTACTCAGGAGACTGAGGTGGAGGTTGCAGTAAGCCAAGATCGTGCCATTGCACTGCAGCCTGGGTGACAGAGCAAGACTGTGTCTCAAGAAAACAAAACCCGAAATAAGAAAGATCAATAGTGGTAGGGAGGAGTGTTCAGACTGGAGAACAATATAAAATAAGTAGAATTTGATTTATGCTTTGAAAAAAAGATAGGATTTGGATAGATAGAAGGGACAGAGGATGGGGAGTTATGCCCCCACTTATGGACAAGTACCTACATGGATTATTTATAATTCTGCATGAAAGCTCTGCTTATTCTCCCCTATTTATTTATGTATTCAATTATTTATTTATATTAATATGGACTGATGGATATTTATTTTATACTTTTAGTTATAATCCACACTACTTTATGTTTTTGTTGTTGCTCAGATTTTTCAAGCATTTGATATTGAGCTCTTTAATGTGGCTCCAGTGTCCCTTTGATATGCCCCCTAACCCATCGTTATGTGTCTGTGTTGTGTCTCTGTGTCTATGTGTGTTTTAACGCTTCCTTACTTTTTGGCACTACAATATACCCCAAACTTGTCTTGTATATTCCCAGCCTCAGTTTTGGAATCAATCATTTTCCCAAGGCAGCTTGCTTCCTTCAATTGGAGAAAAGTACATTAGAAACCAAGATCTGGGCACTAGGTGTGCTTATTGCTGTTGGAGTGTCATTCTTCTAGGTCTTCTCAGCTGGCAGGGCAAAAAAAATATGTATGTATACAAGCCCTTGTATGTATACTTACCTGTAAATATTGCCATGATCCATCTGTAATATATAGATGAAATTAATATGCTAAATTAAACATGAGTTCATATTGATGTCTCCAGTTTAACCCATTGCCACATTGATAATTCTAACCACCCCTAGGTTTTTTGTAACTTCCCACCACAACAGTGAGAAACCTGGTTCCTACCATCCATTTACTTAATTCTTCAGTTCCAGTGTACATGTGTGGTAGTATCAGAATTGTTAACCCATGACCCTGTGGGAAGAAACTTTGTCAACTACACTACGTTGCTTAGGCACAGTGCCTTTTGTCTCTAATTTGAAGACTCCATGAATTTCTAAGATTGCTTCCTTCAGTACCTTTTCCCTGCTTTCTTCAGTGAGGCTATTTCATCCACTTGTAGTAGAGTTAGATTCTTTTGTCACACATTGCCTTCCATCATGGGACTTCTTGATCTCCTAAATGATTTTGTCTTAATTTACATGTGTTAAGATTTACATGTGCTATAAAGTTCTATAGGTTTTGACAATGTAATTGTTGTGTATCCACCGTTATAGTATCATACAGAAAAATTTCTTGCCTAAAATATCCCCTATATTTTATTTCTTTAAACCAGCCTTCTCCTAGAACACTTGGCAACCACTGTTCTGTTTACTAAATCTATAATTTTGCCCTTTCCAAATGTCATATAAGTGGAATTACACAGTTATGTAGCCTTTCAGACTGATTTCTTTCACTTACTAACATGCATGTAAGGTTCTTGCATATTTTTGCATGACTTGATAGATCCTTTCTTCTTATCACTAAATCGTATACTATTGTTTGGATAGATAACAGTTTGTTTAACCTTTCATCTACCAAAAGACGTCTTGGTTGCTTTCAGGTTTTGGCTATAAGACTTCTATAAACTCGTGCAGATTTGATTTGCACTAAATTTTTTAAAATTTAATTTATGTACCATAAGATTCATCTTTTACAAATGTATATTTCAGTGGTTTTTTAGTATATTCACAATACTGTGTAGCCATCTAATTCAAGAATATTTTCAGCATCCCCAAACCCTGTACCCAACAATTATTTTCCATTCCCCCTTGCCTCCAGCCCCTACGACCCACTAATCTGCTTTCTGTCTCTATAGCTTTGCCTATCTGGACATTTCCTATAAATGGAATCATATGATAGCCTTTTGTGTCTGGCTTCTCTAACTTAACATAGTGTTGTCAAGGTTCATCCATGTTGTGAATCTGTGGTGATCATTCAACTTTATGTCTGCATATTATTCCTTTATATGAATATACCACACTTCATCTTTACATCAGTTGTTGGACATTTGAATTGTTTCTACTTTGGCTATTAGGAATAATCCTGCTATGATCATTTATGTACACATTTTTGCATAAACATATGTTTTCATTTCTCATGGATATGTATCTATGACTGGAGTTGCTGGGTTATATGGTAACTCTATGCTTAACTCTTTGAGGAGTTGCCAAACTATTTTTGAAAGCAGCAGTGCTATTTTACATTCCCTCCAGCAATGTTCCAGAGTTTCAATTTCCCCACCTTCTCACTAACACTTTTTATTGCCCATCTTTTTTAGTATAGCCATGTAATTGGTGTGATTTGATATCTCATTAAGATTTTGATTTGCATTTCTCTAATGACTAATGATCATGTTCTTGACATGCAGATTTTTGTATGTTCATAAGTTTTCAAATAAGTTTGGTAAATACCTAGAAGCACTATTGTTGGATTATGTGTTAAGATTATGTTCTCATCATTTTTAGTCAATCAAATAAATGTAATCATCTAAAACAACCAATATTTGTGAACTCTTATATGTTACAAATCATGATAGCTAGCTAGTTGTTAGCCAGAGAGGAAATATAAAACTCACATTGCTCTATGTTATTCTTCCCTGAGTGTGGGTAGGAGAGACACCATCTTCTAGGGGAGATGACAAGGTGCTGGTACTTTCTGGAGTTACAATGGCCATTTGCACTACAACCATTTCGTGTCTGAGGATGAATCCAAAATTGTGCAGTGTGTGAAAGAGTCTTGCCCAATTAAGAAATGTTCTATTCCTACTGTCACTGAACATCCCAGATGAAATTAATAGACAAATATAGGAGTCAATAGAAACTGAAAGACAGAAAAGATGAAGGGTAGAGTTCAAAATTTGTAAGTGAAGAAACAAGCATGGAAAGGAAATAGTGGTTAACTGACAACATTCTGGGACTGAGAAGTGATAAGATCTCCTTCCTAGAAATGATTTAAGACTTAAATCATCTCTGGAACCTATATATTTCACAGTTCTTGAGATTGTTGTTTTTCTTATTTATTTTGCATTTTCATCCTGACTAATGTTATTTAGATTACCTTACTGAGTGTCTAGTCTTTGCAATCAAAAGATGCTAACCAGCACACTTTTTTTTTCCTATAAAGATATGGACAGGGTGGAATTTGAAAGAGGTGTTAGAACTCCCACTTCACTCTGAAGTTATTCATTATAAGCTGTTAGGACTAATATTTGCATTGTGGTTAAAAAATGACAAGTAATTGTGCTGTCTTTAAATATTAACCTGGCAAGCTCATTATTTGGGATGCTTTGATTAATTATTTTTTTCTATGTGATGCTAATGAATTGCTTTCTGAGGTCGCATGAAATTATGAAATTGAAGCTAACTTAAAGTCAAATATTTGGGTAGGAGAAAGAAGCAAGTGCTTTGCATGCTTATTCCCAGTATGTGGGATATTATTCTAAAGTATTATTCAGCATTATAAACCAGGAATGAACACAGAAAAAGAGTAAAAATTTCTTGATTCCCTTTGGTAGGATATTGTGTTGAAGTGGAACTTTGTAAAATATAAAATAAAATAAATAAAACCCAAGTCACACTCTGCACATACCAAAGCGTTTAATTTCCATTTAGTTGAATTTTGCATGTTACCAAAATGCTAAATTCATTTCCCCCCAGCAATTAAAAATATAATATATTGTTCTTTATTTCTCACAGCCAACTCAATACATAGTGATTAAGCCTTCTGGCAATCTGTTCCATTCAGGGTCCCCAATGAACAAACTTCCTGATATTCATCCCCTTGTGTAATTCTCTCCCATTGAATCTGGGCTGGGCCCGTGAGGCGCTTAATCAAAAGATCATGTCAGAGTGCCAGTTCCAGGCCCAAGCCTTAAAAAGTCTGGAAGTTTTCACTTCTGCACTCATAGGAGCCTTGAGCTTCCAGGCAGAAATGCGATTTTGCTTCTGGAAAGGGCATGTGAGAACCACTAAGGAGAATGAGAGGACCTGTGACTATACGGAAAAAGAAAGACGCCTAGCTCTCTCAAATTTCCAACCTGCCCACAGCATATTTGTCAATTGAATTCACCCACAGAAGTGACCAGCAGCAAGGCCAGCAGAAGAATCAGTTGCTGAGTCCAGCACAGACTACAAAATTGTAAACAAATTAGTTGTTATTTCAAGCCAGTAAGTTTGAGTATTTAGTTTTGAAGCAATGAAAAAACCAAAGCACTTACTATATATCCAGCACTACATAACTTGCCAAGGAAGTACAAAAAATAGAAAATGAAGGAGTGATGCACATTTGACTTCCAGTTCTTGAGCTGGATTATGGTATACATCTTTTCCTTTTTTTTTTTTTTTTGGTGGTGGGGACAGAGCCTCACTCTGTCACCAGGCTGGAGTACAGTGGTGCGATCTCAGCTCACTACAACCTCTGCCTCCCGGGTTCAAGTGATTCTCCTGCCTCAGTTCCTGAGTAGCTAGGACAACAGGCACACGCCACCACACCCAGGTAATTTTTGTATTTGTTTTTTGAGACAGGGTTTCACCATGTTGGCCAGGATAGTGTCGATCTCTTGACCTCGTGATCTGCCCGCCTCCACCTCCCAAAGTGCTGGGATTGCAGGTATACATCTTTTCATAAGAATTTTGGAAATGTTTCAGCTACATTTCAGATTATCCAAAATATGGCTGGAATATTAATTATGTTTAACATTTTTGTAAGCAAATGAATTATTCATCTTCTAACAAGTAACTTGTCAATGAACTTTTAGAACATATTAATTTACTGTGTGTTACTGGTATCATGACATGCAATCTTTCAAGGAATAATTTCCAGTTATTATACTAATTCAAGCAAGGGAGAAATTTGGACTTACCTGTGTGATACAAGAAAGATGCAACACACTCAGTGTCAGGAACTGATAGGAAGGAAAGTGCCGGAATGAGCCAGGCATAAAAGAAACACAGACATTCTAGTGGAGGTGCGACGTGTTTGCATACGCTGCAGCAGAGAGGAAGCCGCCTTGTTAGACGGGTACATAGGATTGGCTTATCATCACACTGGATGGTGAAAAGGATTTTTATGAAATTAAAAGATAACAAGGAAATTACATGGTTTGATCATGTTTTAGAATTCTGAATTTGGCAGCAATTCATAGTAGAAGAGGGAAAGATTTGACAAAATCTTTAAAAGACTTACTGACATACAGTATTTTCAGTAGCTTTCTCTAGTATTCAAAAGAGATTTTTTAGTTCACATTTTATATTTTCAAATGGAAAATAATTGAATAAATGTCAGTAAGTACATTTATTTTGCAGTTTAGTCAAATGCTTTCATATGATGTCATAATAATATCAAATTTTCTTGACCAAAAAAATCAAATTATTTGATCAAATAACTTTGATGATTCACTGAGCTCATCCATAGTACATTAAATAAAGAGATGTATAGTTTTTTACATGCATGGCCTTTGATATCCTGGAAAAAAATGTATAATAACTTTCCTTAGCAATATTTTTATGAACGTATATGTATATACGTGTTTTTCTCTTTTCAACTTCTTATTCTGAACATGATTTTTAATATTTTGATAAGACAGTAAATAGCAGACCACTTTCTTATGTATTTATATGTATTTCCTTGTGAGGAGAGAAGATGTTTAAGAAAAAAAAATCAGTCGGGTACTAAAGAAATAATTGAGTCAGGATGAAAAAAAAAATGAAAAACTCCTCCCCAATTCTCACTTTAGCCCTAAATTTCTTTTAGAATATCTTATGTCAATGTACTTCACATTGTTACTTGCAGTTGCATAGACCATATCACAAGAACTATGAGAAAAATATCTTGTTGGGATTTATTACCTCTGTGGGCTTTGTAAGCAAATAATTTGTTTACACACAAATATATTATCCAATGGTTTGACACTATGCCTAGTAAACAGTTATTACCAGAGTTAATGCAAGAAAAACATATCCATAAGGTCTGTTCAATTTATATTCCTAGGAGGATGAGCTGGGTTCAGATTTCTTCAAGCCTGTAACTTGGATATATAGTGCTATACAACTTTATAGAAATTGGGGAAAGTCTTTCCAAATTAGGTAAAGTGTTTTAGAGGGCTTAGTGCTTTGTTAAATTTCATGAATTGGTCTCAGTGCTAATTTAGGCTTTAGTGGCATATGATTACTACTTCAGGCATTTTCTATGGCCAAAATTGATGTGATATGTGCTTCAGTGATTTGTAGTGTTACGTCATATCACTGGATTACAGGCAATCCATTTCCCGTTGAAATACGTAGCCATGGCCGGCCGTGCTGGCTCATGCGTGTAATGCCAGCTGTTTGGGAGGGTGAAGCGAGAGGATTGCTTGAGCTCAGGAGTTTTAAACCAGCCTAGCCAATGTGGTGAAACCCTGTTTCTACTAAAAATTCAAAAAAAATTAGCCAGGCATTGTGGCCTGAACCTGTGGTCCCGGCTACTACAGAGGCTGAGACACAAGAATCACTTGATCTTGGGAGGTATGCTTGCAGTGAGCCTAGATTGTGCCATTGTACTCCAGCCTAGGTGACAGAATAAGACTCTGTCTCAAAAAAGAAAAAAAAAAAAAAAAAAGAAAAGAAATATGTAGCCATAAACTTTAACTGAATGAAGAATGAATCAAATAAGAAGCATGGTGAATGTTTCTAAAATGCAACGTCTGTATTTTTAGGTTTGTATATGTTAGAATCTATATTATAAAATATGGAAATTCTTTTAAAATCCAGAAATGCTGCATGTTTTTGAAAAGCGTTACTCTAAATGGTATAATTCAGGTTTGAGTATTGTTTGTGATAAAATATTAAAGGTAGTTTTTTATTTGAAATATTTAGAGATGCCTATAGATTAATTTCAAGATTAAAACTCATGATCAGATATTAATTCTAATTATTTTTATTGTCATATAAGTGTAAAATTGTATTTTTATCTCTAAGGTAACATAATAAATCATGAATCTAAGATTTGAAAAACAGTCTACTAATGAACTTATAATTTCCTGGTGCATATGTTGGGGGGGGCTTTTTTCAAAGCATAACTGAAAGTATAAAGAATCTCTTTTTAGTGTTTGATTAGCAGCAAAATTAGTGAGCTAGAAACATTATTCATAATACAATAGAGATGTAGAAAAGTTGGAAACTCTCCAATTGGGTATTTGGAAACAGGGACAACTTAATTGTTCTGAGGTTGAGAGACAAACTACTGATTACATTTTCCCGGTAAAGGGTTCTTTTTAAAATTAAAACTAACTTTGTTTATATCTTTTACTAAGAAAATGCTCATCTCATCCTACATAATGGTTGGCACATAGTAGGTACTCAATAAATGTTTTAAAATTAATTCTAACTGCAATATATCCATTAATTTTAAGTCTATTGGACATGCTGCTTATTTGAATTTGGCAAAAATTACAGATTCTATTTTTTCTATTTTATGGATTAGATATAGTCAGAAGGTATGAATGTTGATGTCACTTTTGATGGTTTTATTTTGAAATAAAAACATAAATAATAAAAATTAAATTCAACATTTAAATTCTAAATTTGTGATTTATGACATTTTGACTCAACATTTCTATTTCTTGTGTACAAATAATATCTGATTCCTGGGAAGCCTTAAGGGCGATTTGTTGTATATTGAATGTTTTGATCTTTTTTATATTACGTCTTAAATGTGGTTTTTGAATATAAACCTGAACAATAGAAGAATGAAAGTGCCTACATATTGAATGCAGTATTTAGAGGAGTATTTTTTAAGCTATATCCTCTCAAATTGAAGGTAAGAGAATTTCCTAGGCGGCATAAGAAATTATGCTAAAATGAGTTACCTCTGTGCATTTGAACAGGTATATATTTGCATTGGTGATGTGTATCTTTCACAATAAATGGGAAAAATTAATACTTCTTGTAGCTGAGTGGAAACTTCATTCCTCCAAGTTGTGTATGTATTAGATGAAAGAATGTTTTAAATATTCAAACTCAGTATTATAGTTATATGCATTAAGGAAATTCTTCCACTGAATGGAAGAAGCATGCTTATGCAAGCCTGGAGTTGGGAAGGGAAAAAGAGGATCAAGGATGACTAAGGATATAAGTAAGGATAGCCATGAACGAACCAAAAGTATGAAAATACTTTTATTATTCACTGGACAAGAAAATTACAGAACCAGGCATATAGAAAATCCCTACATTCTGACATGTGTGGTTTCAGTTTAAAAAGTGCTGCTAAATAGAGACAGAAACAAGCTCAAATATTCCCAAATGATCCTTGCATCTGGAAGAGGCAGATATGTCAACATTTATTCTAATCTACAACTAAATCTGTCTGATCCCAGCATCAACAAGTATTTATTAATAATCTAACATTTGTGTGTCCACAATACTATGTTAAATGATAAGAACTCAGAGAATCATTAAGTATACTACACAACAATATTAAGTTGTATAGTCTTATTACAAAGCCAGGCATCAGCCATAGAAAGACAGTAAACTCTGGTATCATCTGCTATGTTCCACATATGTGTAAACAAGAACAACAATGCTATATTCAGCTATTATATAAGGTGAAATATGCTAACTCTTCAAACCAAATAGCACTGGAACCTATAAGCCAGGCATCACCCATAGAAAGACAGTAAACTCTGGTATCATCTGCTATGTTCCACGTATGTGTAAACAAGAACAAAAATACTGTATTCAGCTATTATGTAAAGTGAAATATGATAACTGTTCAAACCAAATAGCACTGGAACCTATAAAGCCAGGCATCACCCACAGAAAGACAGTAAACTCTGGTAACATCTGCTATGTTCCAAATATGTGTAAACAACCACAAAAATGCTGTATTCAGCTATTATATAAGGTGAAATACGGTAATTATTCAACTAGCACTGAAACCTTAAGGTGGAAAAATTAAAATTGAGGAAGAAGTCAGATTTTAACAGGCTAAGATTTGATGTAAATAATATAATGAAGTAAAGGCACTAATATTAGAAAGATAGAGTAAGATGATGGAGTTTCCCTGACTGAGGATACAACAGTAAAGTTATATAGTTTCAAATATTGGACTAAGGGATACTAATTATATTAAATAATCCTGCAAACTATCAAAGGAGATGTTGAGTTTAGGGAAACTCTGATAGAGGGCAGTGAAAAGAACAGAGTGAAGGTGTGGGAGACAAGTTGGAAATTTTTAATAATTCAGATGATTGTTATTAAGACTGTGAAATGGGACAAGAACAGAATGAATGGAAAGCAAGAAGTAGATGATGTTGCAGAGACTGAAATAAAAATACTGCACAAACAAATAGATCTTAGGACAGATGTAATTGGTAAAGATCTTAGTAACTAGTATTTGTTACAGATTTTTACATCTATATTCATCAATAATATTGTCTGAAATTTTATTTCTTTTAATTTCATGTCTGGTATGAGTGCAGGGTAATGCCAGTCTTATACTGAGTTTAAATGTCTTTCTATCTCATCTATTTCCTGCAAGAGTTTGTGTGGAATTGTCAGTACTCCTTCTTTGAATATTCAGTAGAATTCACTAATAGAATTCAATTCTTTAATAGAGATAGAGGTATTTCTTCTTGAATGAGCTTTGGAGGTTTCTTTTGAGGAATTTGTCCATTTCATTGAATTTATCAAAATTATTGGCAACAGTTGTTGATAATATTTTTTCTTATTCCTTTATTTTGATGACATTTGCAATTATATTCTCTATTTCTGACATTGGTGATTTGTGTGTTTGTTCTATTTTTTTTTTCTTGAACAGTTTGGCAAGAAGTTTATTAATTTTATGGATCTCATCCAAAATTAGCTTTCAGTTTCACTGATTTTTTTTCTATTTGTTTTCTGTTTTCTATTTCAGTGCTTTCTGATTTTATCTGTATTGTTTCCTTTATTTTGCTTTCTTTGAATTGAAACTGTAACTCTTTTTATATATTGTTAAGGTGCAGATTTAGAACATGAATTTGAGACCTTTCTTTTTTCATAAAACATTTGATATTTTAATTTCGTTTTCACAAGTGCTTTAGCTGCATCCTGAAATTTCTGATATATTTGTTTTCTAAACTTTGTAATTTCAAAATAGTCTAGATTTCCATTTATTCACTATGAAAATTATTTGGCATTGGTAGGGAAGATATGATTATTATATAGATTACAACACTCTAGAAATGAAGATTCAGACAAATTTAATACTCAGAACTGGGTTTTTCAAACCAGATAATCTGCTTCTAAGTCTTTTGCTCTTCACACTATACCACATGGCTTCGTGGGCTACATTACAAGTTCTCAAGTGTGGAAGATTTGAAGAAAGTTGAGTGTATCAGCCAAAGTTTTGAATACGGAAAGAGAAACAGATTTCTTTTTTTTTTTTTTTTTTTTTTTTTTTGAGAAGAAGTTATCTGTTTTATCCTACGGTGAGCTGGAGCTATTGATGTGAGAAATAAAAGGGCTGTCTTGTTAAATGCTTATACATTGAAGCATCCTAAAATCTGCCCCTAGAGACTATTTCACCCAGAAGAAAGGCACTTGCCATTTTCTATTTCTTAGCTACCGTTAGTTGAATTGGACTAAATATTGTTTCATTTACCTCACACCTATACCTTTCCATATTGAGGTAGAGACTTCAGTTCTAAAAAAAAGAAAACTGAGAACAATTGGAAGTAGGATCCTTGAGATGGCACAGTGGTTTTTCGATTTATAAAATCTATGAGCAAGTCCTAGCAGAAACTTATAGAATCCAGAAAAACTCTGGCCACTATGCATCCTAGTCAATTACATGTTATACAGAAATATTTGCATTATTATGGAGTATCAGAGTAGCAATCAAGGGCATAAAAGGATGTCCTCTCAAAGGAGGAAGGGAATAGGCAAAACCGAATAGAAGCTGAAATGTATGGGAAATATACATGTATCATCCTCCCTATCAATTTTACATCTGAAAAGATTTTTCAGAATCACTGTTGGAAAATGTGCTGGGACAAGACGGTTTGCTCGCCATCTTAACTGATATACTTTAAGTGCAATTAGTTACTGTCTTCTTTAAGAATGAGGAAAATAAATAAAATAAAGGCCAAACTTGAATATATGAAATAACAATACAAAATAATAGAAAGGAAACAACATCTGGATGACCTAGCAGAAGGATTTTGTTTCTGAAATGATTTGCTGCAGGAACCAGAAAAAAATACTATTAGAAAACAATTAGCATTCCCAAAAGTACAGAAGGAAGCGTTATTTTTTCATAAAAACAGGAGAAAGCTATTTAAAGAGACAATGTTCATATGAAATGGTGAGAGAGTAACTTAAAATTTGAAAGGATTGTGATGAAATGTTAAATTATATTAAAAGGATGAAAATCCAAAAAACTCAATAATGTGCAGGCTTAACTTGGAGATTAACCAGAAACAGAAGAAAAGAATAATTAAACGGCAGAAGACTTACACTATTTTTTTGTCTCTGATATTTCAGTTAATCATAAAAACACATATCTAGAAATATGAGAGTCAGATATACTCCATAGGTCTTGTCTTCAGTTAGTATGTACAGAGAAACAAGCATATACCCATAGAACTCATCAATATTCAGGGGTTTAAAGAACTCCTAAATGGCATTCATGTATTCCATGTTATATGAAAACTTCCCAATATGCAGTGGAGCTGAATAATCTAATATTTCCAAAACCCAATATTCCTATGAACACATCATTTTCCCCCAACTGGTTATGACCACTCAAATAAGTTTTGGAAATGCTAGGGTAAGTAATATTAAACATATTCCATTACTTCATTAATTTTCAGAGCCTCTTACAGGCAGTGTCTCAATATGTAGCTGTTTAAAAATATGCTTACTCTCTGCCAGACATTGTTCTAAATGTTCCACACTTAAATCCTCCTAGCAATCCTGTGAGGTAGGTACTATTATTTTCTCTATTATATATAAAATCTGAGGAAAAGTGAGATGAAATAACTTGCCTGGTCCACACAGTCTGTACATTGAGGAAGCTAGGATTCGACAATCTGGTCCAGCGTCTATTTACCACTACAATAAAAACAGGAAGCAGAGCACACAGGGACCATTAAACTTTTTATTTGAGGTGAACCTATCAATTTCCATAGAAGTGCTTTATAGAGCATAGTATGGAAAGTAGTAAGGTGATTGATTAGTTAGCTTGAACCACATATAAATACATATGAAACTTACACATACACACACGCACAGTTAACTTTAAAAACTAACCAACAATACAGAAAATATTTACAAAACTTAATCACCTATGAGGTAACTTAAGATATCTCAATATATTCCAGGCAGACTTTGTACATTATATATTCTTCGACAACAATGCAATGAAACTAAAAATTATTAACTGTATTAGTTATAATGGCAGTTTCAGATGTAGGATTTCAACGAGTTTTAAATGAAATAGAAATTTCTTTCTCACAAACAATTATTTTGTAAACAGGGGAGCTCCTTGGTGCCAGGCACCTGGGCTTCTTCTATTAATATTTGCTTATTCCACACACCTCGACAGGCCATCTCCACCCTGGGGTCCAAAGTAGCTGCTCCAGGTCCTGTCTCCTTCATGTCTGCATTTCAGGCATTAAGATGAGGAAGACATACTTTTCCTTTCAGAATAAGAGTTTGCCCCATTTCATCATTCCATCACTTTCCCTTGTATCTCCTCATGGAATTTAGTTACATGGCAAACCCAGCTACAAGAGAAGTTGGGAAGTAGCACTCTTTAGGCTGGTGGTCATGTGAGCTAAAAAATACGTTATTATGCAAAAAGAGATTAACTGATATTGAGGTGCTGGAGCAACTAGTAGCTTCTGATGAACAGAAAGGTTCTCTTAACTCAGATAAAAGATGAAATCAAAATTATAATTACAGAAGGTTTAAAACTGGTGAGATACTGCCAAACCTAACTCCAAAGAAAATTTAATGCTTTAATGAATTTAGGTTGAATATGAAAGAATGAAAATAAATGGATTTATCAGTCTAGTCAAGAAGCTAGAAATAATTATTCTGAGTATGAGAAAAGCAATGAAGAATTAATAAAAATACAAATGTAGTTTAATAATTTATAAAGAAAAACAAGTAGAATGATTAAATTTGAACATTAGCTCTTCAAAAGACCATTAAAGGAGATAAACTGCAGAAAGTGCAAATCAATAAAAAAGAAGTTGCATATATTTAACATTATATATGAAAAAGAATATAACTACAGCTATAAAGGAAAATTAATCATCATAAGATTAATAATCATACCAGCACCTAGTACAGTGCCTGGCAGAGAATCTGACATAAGTACGAGGACCTTAATTATTAATAAATTAATGAATAAACTCTGGCTTACAAAACTCTTACCTGTAAAGTAACTAATATAGAAATCTATTATAATAACAAAATCAGCTTAAGAAAATCTTGAAATATGAATCACCAAAGCAGAGAAGAAGAAAGGAAATCAGTATTTTTCTGGCACATTCTATGTACCAGGTGCCTTACATAATTTTTGGCTTTTATTTAATCTTTGTAACCCTGCAATGAAGGAATACTACATTTCAAAGCTTAGAAAACTGATTTTAAAAGGTTCAGTCTCAGACAGTAAATGATTGAATTGGTGTTTGTACTAGTCTGCCTAATCTGGACGTTGGTGTTCTTTCCTCTGCACTTTTTCATTATTTTTAAGACTTCTCTTTGCCAAGAAAATCCTACCAAGTTACTTACACCTGAGCAGGTCCATTTTATCTACTTTACTGGTTTAAATGTTGGGGATTTGCATGAGACATTTTTTGAAAAAGGAGTTTTATTCTTACAAAATATTTTTGAAAAAATGGATCTAGGTGAAAGGGAACTTATCTATGCAGAAATTTCTCTTATGTTTCAGGACAAACCATATTGTTTCTAATCAACTGGTTTGTTTTATCTTTAGACATTTGTGGGCATTATAATTGATGGTGCTTTTCTCTCCTCTTGGCTGGTGGGAAGATAAAAAAACAGAGGGCAGTTTATCTCTAAAACCCTATAATGCAATATCCCATATATATTTTTTGTGCTAATATCTCTGATTTCATTTTCCCTCTTCCTTTTTTTGACTTTTTGTGTCTTTATTTTATCCATGATATTCTAAATATTTTTGTAAGTCATTTAAAAGTGAATGTGTACTAGGGGTTGTGTGTATAAAAATATGTAAAACTGATAAACACTTTTCCTAATCACTCTCTTATTTTTGTATACTTAGTCGCTTACATTATACATTTCTGCTTTCCTAACATAGTTTGCTAGCTTGCTTTGGCACTAGCAGTGTTTGAAATTGCCAGTTTTACCACTGGCACATTTATGGTGGATATTATTATAACCCATATTTACTTTATTATTAGAAATAATAGGATTTTATTATAGAAAGAGAAGAAAGTCAGGAATGGGGAGGGAAAGTATAAAGGAATTCATTTGATCACATAGTGAACCACAAGAATGGTGGTGAGCAAATCAAATCATGGTTGAAGAGGATATGGCAAACTCAGGCTTGATTTGTTCTGAGAGTATCAAAGTATAAGCTAGTACATTGGAATGGAGTCAGCAGCAATTTCAAAATGGTAGTAGTTCCTGTGATAAGGCAGGTGATACCACCAGGATTTCAAGGCACTGTTTTTCAGTTTAAAACAAAATTCAGCTAATTGCTAGCAGTACAGATCAGAGTCCAGTTCCTAAGAAGTAATATCTAACAGCCATCAGAGCTGATTTGATGGGAAAAAAATACTTATTTTCATTCTCATTTTCGATAGGCTCATTGGCCTGGCAAGTTCTTAAATGTTTAGTTACTAAATTTACCTCCTCATTAAAACCTTTTACAAACTATCCAGCCAGCTGTTGAGATATTAATATTTTAATTATTAACTTAAATGACCTCTTTGTATATAAATATAGATATTCACACTTTTTATTTTTGCTGAAAATATTTTCCTGGTTTTTTATTTAAATAGATGTGTATATTGTTTACAACTTAGAGAACTTGTGTTAGATTTTTAAGTGTTTCCTTTTGAATGTATTGATCACCTTGAGAGATACTGCTTCAGATGTAATTCCAGGTATTGGCATGGTGGAATGCCTTGAAATAGACCAACATTCCTGTTGAGAACAATAAATGGTGATTTTTTAAAGTGCATATGAATTCTGCATTTTCTGCTCAATTTTTCTTATAAAACTAAAATTACTCTAAAAATAATGTTTATTAATTGAGCATATACAAGGGTACTACGATCTGAGTGTTTGTGTCCTCCCCAAAATTTGTATGTTGAGGTCCTCACCCAAAAGGTGATGGTGATAGGAGGTGAGGCCTTTTGTGAGGTGCTTGGGTCAGGAGGGCAGAGCCCTTGTGATTGAGATTAATACCTTATCAAATAGACCCATGGGAGCTCCTTCTTTCCTCCTTTCCTCCTTTCCTTCCACACAGTGAAAAGACACTATCTATAAGTCAGACACCTTTTTCTTTGGTCATGGACTTCCCAGACTCCAGGACTATAAAAAATAATTTTTTGTTGTTTATAAACTATTTAGTCTGTGATACTTTGTTATAGTAGCCTGGAGGCACCGGGGAACTGCAAGAGTAAATAGAACTAGGGAGACTCAAGATTTTGGATAGAGACAAAGTTAAAAGCAATAAGCTCTTGGACTGAAAATAGTTTTTTCCTCAGGATATTTGCCAATTCTGGTTTCAGGATAAGCATCTGATAATCCAGGGTTTCCTCCTGCTGTAGAACAAACTACAGGGACAAAGAAAAGAGCAAAGCTTTGGTAGATTCCCAGGCTTAAAGATGAAATTTGAGATCTGTGGAGCTAAGATTCTAGCAAGAAGAGAGGGGTAGAATGACCCTGACACTTGACAAATTTTCCTCACCGGATATTTGCCATTTTCTAAAGCTACACAGGTGAGAGCCAAGAAGCTGAACAGCTTCAGAAAAACAGATGGCAGATGTTTGCACTCTTGCCAAATTGAGTAAACAACAACTAAAAAATATTTCTCAGCATACCAGAGAGAATAACCTAAGTAAATAAACTAAGTTCTAGTACAAAAGTTGTAGATGGGTACACTGAATGAGAACAAGCCAGACGTAGAAAAAAATCATACCAAAGCTGTAACTGATCTTGATTTAGCTCAGTCCCTGATTAAATCAAGCCCTCATTTTACTCACTATAACTTCCTGGCCATAAATAAATAAATAAATAGTAAAGTCGAACTCTCTCTTCAGGAAGATAATATCATATGGAGAAGCTACAGTGACAAAAATTTATTAATGACAAACATTTGATTATATATTACCAGAAAGGGAAAAAAAAGACTACATGAATTTCTAAAATAAGATAAAAGACTGAAAAAAGAAAGAACAGATGATAAATACATTAGAAATTAACAGGCAAGAACTTCTAAGTAAATATAATAAGCATATTAAAATAAATACAGGAAAAGTTAGAGAAAATAGATGAAAAAATTGAGAATTCCACCAGCAAATTAGAATATGTAAACATAAATAAAAATTTTAGAACTGAGAAATATAATAATTACAATGAAAAACTTCAAAGATGTGTCTTAAAGAAGACTAGACAGTAGAACAGAGGATAGTAAACTAGAAAATGAGTTAATGAAATCAGGCAAGCTGAGGTACAGAAAAAACAAAAATACAGAAAAGCAGAAGAAAACTGTAAGGTGGTGTAAAGATCTAATAAGCATGTAATTGGATCTCATAAGCAAGGCACAGAGAGAAATGGGCAGGAGCAGTATTTGAATATGCAATGGCCACAAATGTTTGGCTGATGATCGAACACATCAACCATTGAGTTCAGAAGTTAAGAAGGATAGATACAATAGTGAAGCTGCTTCATATAAAAACAAAAATACAATCACACAAATAGTCACAATAATAGAAACATTGCCTTAAAAGAGCATCAATACATTAAAAAAGAAACAATAAAACAAAAAGACAATGAAATGATATCCAACTCATCAAAGAGAATCCTATGCCAAGAGAAAATATCCTTTGAATATTAAGATGAATATTCAAATCAAATATTAAGATGAAATCAAAATTTCACATAAAAAAATGCTGAGAGAGTTAAACTAAAAAAATAATTCTGATAGAAGGAAAATTATTTCAAAGGGATAAAAATGAGGAAGAAAATGACAAAAAGAAGGATAAGTACACAGTAAATATAAATGAATATTGATGTTAGATAACAATCATACTTGTGGCTTGGGGGCTTTATGCATACAGAATTAAAATGTATCATAAAAACACAAAAAGCAGAAGTGGGATAAATTGAGTCAAACCGTTCCAAGATCCTTATATCATCTGGGCAGTGAGAAAGTAATAACTTATATTTCAAAGATGCATGTTTTAATAATTGTGTTATCCACAATAAAACAAACACAAAGAAATGTATAACAAAGTAGTAGAGGGAAAATTGAATAGTGAAAAATAATTGATTAATTCTAAAGAAGATAAGAAAAGACATAAAAATATAAAACAGATAAGTTATAAAGAAAACAAATAGTATGCTAATAACTATCAAACCCCCATAGTAATTATATTAAATTAAAGGGATTAAAGATTGAGTAAAAAGTTTAAAAATAAAACTTAACTATGCTGTTTATTAGAAACATATCTTAAATATAAGAAAACAGAAAGCCTAATTGTAAAAGGATGTGAAAAATATATACTATAAAAACACTACTCAAAAGAAAGGTAGATATTACATAAATGTGAGAAAAGCTAGATTTTTAAGACTAGATCAATTTCTAGAGAAATGCTGACCAAATGTCAAACTAACAGAAGTATATAAAATTATAAATTTGTATATATCCAGTAACTTAACATGTTACTGTAGATGGATGATGGATGGATGGATGGATGGATGGATGGATAGATGGATGGATGGATAGATGGATGGACAGTTAGATAAAAGTTGGCAGAAGTAAAAAGAGAAAAAAGAATTCCAAAATTACAGGAAAGAGTTTAACTCACCAATCTTCATAGCCTATAAAACAAACAAACTTGTAAGAATAAAGAATATCTAAAAAATACAACAAATAACTTATTGGTGTAAATTGACTAGTGCATACAATTAATGCATAAAATTGACTAGTGCATAAAATGTATATTATCTTTAATTGCATACTCAATTGTACTAAAAATTATTATTAGCAAATGTTAACTAATTGAAAAATATAGAGAATATACTCCTGGCCACTACTAAATTAAATTGTAAAATAATAGTATAAATAAGTATAAAATCTCCAACTTTTGGAAATTATGCAATATACTTTTCAATAATACATGAGTGAAATAAGTCACAATGGATACACAAAACCTATGTGCTAAATAAATAGAGTATGATACAGTATATCAAAACTTTTGAAATAATATTGTTTCTTAGAGACTTGTTTACAGCCTTAAATTCTTACATTAAAAAAGAAAAGGAGCTGATAACATCTAAGTTTCTATCTTAAGAAGCAAAAGAAATAAACAGCACATTAAACCCAAAAATGTAGACTGAAGTAATAAAGATAAGAGCAGAAATCAATGAAATACAGTAGAAAGCAAACACACCACAGAGAAATTGAACAAATACAAAATTGCTTTCTGTTTTTGAAAAATAAAATTTCTAACCACTTACAGAGCCGATCAAGTAAAATAAGTGAAAACTCACTTGCCAATATCAGGAACAAAATAGAGGACATTACTACAGGTCCTATATGTTGCACAAAAAAACAGTCTTTCAAGTTGACTTCGCCAGTGAATTCTTCCAAACATCTAAGAAGAAATAATGCCAATCCAGCATAAACCTGTCCAGAGGGTTAAAAAATAGGGAAAACACTTTCCATTCTTTTTATGAGGCTAATATAACCTTGATATCAAAATCTGGAAAAATATTACCAAAAAAATTAATATCACATATCAAATCAACCTGTTTCAGGACTATAGATGAAAAAAGTTCCTGAAAAAAATATTAGCAAATCAAATAGAACAATATATTAAACTGATCAGTTTTATTATATGAACTGTAGTGGTGTTTTACCAATGAAAAACAGATGAATATAATTGACATGAACAGAAAAGAATAATAATGCATTAAATTATATTAATAGATTACAAAGTTAAATATTATTTATTTTAAAAATTTTTTAGCAATTTAAGAACAGATGAGTCTTCGGTTCTACATAAGCACTTCAGATAAAGTTTCTACAAATACCATAGTTAACTGTAAATTGTTGAAAGCATTTTCAGAAATTGAAAATGAGACAAGTGTCTGGAGGTCTCAACTAGTGCAAAAAGGCAAAATAGAGAAAATGGAAGGGAGAAGGATGTTATAGACATAAATAAAATCGCCATTTATAAAATATATGATTACATATGTAGCAAATCCAAAAGAATATCTAGACAAATTATTGAGATTCATAAGTGACTCTAACAAGGTCACAAAATACAGGGTCAATACATAAAAATCAATTGCATATCTATATGCTAGAAAGATAAAATATATAAAAATTTAAAATATAACAATAGCAGAAAACAGAAGCTATTCAGGAATAATTTAATAAAATATTGTACAAACTCTGTATCCTGGAAACTACAAAACGTTGTTGACAGAAATTATTGAAGGCGTAAATAAATGAAAGAATATAACATGCTCAAGAGTTGTAAGAAAAAACAGTGTATAAGATGGTCATTCTCCACAAAATGATCTAAAGATCCAACACATTCCCAATCAAAATCTCAGATGAGTTTTTATTCTGGTGGAAATTGATCATCCGATTCTAAAATTTGTCTAGAAATGCAACAATCCAAGAATAGCCTAGGCAGTCTTGTAGGAGAATAAAACGGAATGACTTTCATTACCAGTTATCATGCCTTATTTTCAAACTGCAGTAAAAATGACAGTGTGAAAAAGACAAATAGATGAAAGAAACAAATGAGAGTCCAAAAAGAGACCCACATTCATGTGCCCATATGACAAAGATGACACTGTAGGGTCAGGGGGAATACATGTTTATGATTCCATTAAATAGTCATACAGAAAAATTAGCATTTTTGACAACTACCTCATCCATACAGAAAAGTAAATTTCAGAATTGTAGGTCAACATTTTAAAATTAAAGAGATTAAGAAAATTTACTATGGTTTTTTCGTTGGAAGAGGCAATGATTTATTAATCAGGACACAGAACATGTTAATTTTACATAAAGGAAAATATAAAATGGATAATAGAGTTAAGTGTATACGTTTTATTACAGTCAATTTAAGGATGTTCAATAATCAAGAACATAGAATCAAAACCAAGACACATGGTAAAAAGCACATACACACACACATACATATACATATATATAACAAAAGTCTTATCTAGAATAAACTAAGAACACCTTCAAATCAATTTTTTAAAGTATATAATCCAGTAGAAAGATTGGCAAAGGACTTGAATAGACAATTCACAAAAGATTATATCCAAATGACCAATGGATGTGATATAAGACACTCAATTTCAATGATCATCAAGTTAATGAAAATTAAAAACCAAATTGAGATGTCTACTAACCCACTCAGATAAAATGAAAAAGATAGATAATTCTAGTGTCGGTGAGGATATGGTGCAACCAAAACCTCATGTAGTGCTAATGAGAATATGAACTGGTACAAGTACCATAGACAGTGGTTAAACAGTATTTTCTAAAGCCGCATATGAGCATTACCAGCAATTCCACTCTTTGGTATGTCCAACAGAAATGAGTAGTATATTCAGCATCCCCAAAAACAAACATTCTAATTATCACAGCAGCACTATTCATTTTAGCAAAAAGCTGGGAACAACCCAAATATTCATCACCAGTAGAATGAGTAAATCAATTGTGGTATATTTATATAATTTAATACTATAAATTTGTGAAAATAAACTACTGCTACCTGCACCAACATAGATAATAACCAAAGACATAATGTTGAGTAAAAGGAACCAGACTAATAAATACTGCATGACTATATTATATAAAAATCAAAACCAGGCAAAACTTATCTATGATTTTAGAAGTTGGGTAGTACCCTTGGGGTTATTAAATCCTTGAAGGGAACATGAAAACTAAATCTGGGGTGCTGGTAAGGTTCTAGTTTTTGGTCTGGAAGGTAGGTACGCAAGCACGGTTACACTGTAAAACTTCATCAGAAAGAATACTTATGACTATGCTTTTGTTTTATGTGTTACATACATTAAAAAATTGTAAAAAATAATTTTTCAGAAATGTATCCCACCAGTCTTGATAACATACTGCAGTCCATTAGTTTTAAATAATTTCAATTCTTACACAATTTTCTTTGTGTACTATGTGAATTTAAACTGATGTTATAGCTAAGTAGCTATCCGTACAGCACTTATCATAAATCTTTTCTGCTGTTTGAACATATACTTTACATATTTTAATCATTTTTTATAAAAAGTATTTATATTCTATAAGTGTATATTTCCAGTTTTATTCAGTATCTTGTTGTTTTATTTTTTGGTTGATTTTAAAATAGACGTAACTTTCAGGGTACTCCATCACTCTTCACGATTTGTTTATATTCTCATGTGTTTACTTTTTCACATGAATTTTATTCACAATATTGAAATAACTCTTTTCCTTCAGTTATCTTATGTAAATAAAAGGATAAATCATCAAAACTTTTCATGCAGGATTTGACCCAATCATATTGGTGTCATAAAATGAATNGAGGTAGAAAGACTAAGTATGGAAGCAAATTTTAATATTAAAGGCAAGATGTGACTAGCACATGAGACAACCCTGGGAGAGGCAGGAGTAAAAAGTGGTAAAAGATCCGAGAGAAGTTCATGACGTGTAATCGGTGATCAGATAAAAAGAATAATTAAGAATAATTTCACCTTTATTTGGCAGATGTTGATATTAAAAGTTTTAGATTTTAAATGGAAGGAGAGAGATTTGGGCTATAAGATAATGACCCTAACTTTGTAGCACTGACCTCTGAATTACCTGTCAGATGCCCAAATGAAAATATGATCTGCTCAGGTGTGGTGGCTCATGCCTGTAATCTCAGTACTTTAAGAGGCCGAGGCAGGCTGATCACTGGATGCCAGGAGTTGAAGACCAGCATCGCCAACATTGTGAAACCCCAATTCTACTAAAAATACAAAAATTAGCGGAATGTGGTGGCACATGCTACTCCCAACTACTCGGGAGGCTGAGGCAGGAGAATCATTTGAACCCAGAAGACAGAGGTTGCGGTGAGCCAAGATCGTGCCATTGCACCGTATCCTGGGCGACAGAGTGAGACTCCATCTCGAAAAGAAAATATGACCTAGACAAGATCAGCCATTTTTGTTTGGCTGGTTTTTTGTTTTGTTTTATTTTGTTTTTGTTTTTGATAGTGTATTCCTTTGTCACCTAGGCTAGAGCAGTGGCATGAATTCAGCTTACTGCAGCCTGAAACTCCCTGGGATCAGGTGATCTTCTCACCTCAGCCTTGCAAGTAGCTGGGACCACAGGCACACACCACCACACCCAGCTAATTTTTTGTCCTTTTTGTAGAGATGGGGTTTTGCCATTTTGCCCAGGGTGGTCTTGAACTCTTGGGCTCAAGCAATCCACCCGCCTCAGCCTCCCACTGTGCTGGGATTACAGGCATTCACCACTTAGCCCAGCCTAAGCTCTTTTCTTATTTTAGATTTGAGAGTTATCAGTATGTATGGCTAAGAAAAATCATTGAAATAACTTTTGCACTATAAGGGAAGAAAAAAAGACACACACACACACGAATCAAATTTAAGAGTTGGCTAGTATCTTAACTGACTGCTACTTATAGCATTAAGGTGGCTTCCTCCAGGACAAAGTGTGCAGGAATGCTCTCAGAAGCCTCTCTAGCTAGAGCCCAGGTTCCTGGTCTGTTGCCTTGGTTCCAGTTTCAGCATCTTAGCCGTCAAATAGATGTGTTGAGATTGTTTTACTTGATTCCAAGCTTGCCTTTGCAATCTTGACTTTCCAATCTTTCTCTGCTCTATATTCTACCATCTCTCTGTAACTTTCACTCTATCCCTGTAACCAGGTCTTTCTTCCAGAACACCAGCCCAAGAATTGCCCTCAGAGCTCCTCCTTTGCTTGGAAGGAAGGAAGCACTAAGGCATCCACAAAGCAGGCAGAAAACCAGCAAACAGACAAGAACCCCATGGGTTTAATGGCCACTGCTTTTCTAATTGTCCTAATTGCCCTGTCACTTTTTTATCACCAATTGTTTTTCCCACATTGGTGAAAACTGATCCAACATATACTCTCTTGGCATCCTAAATATTGCTCTCCTGGTATTCTTCTGGGCATCCATCTATTATCAAAATAATTAACATATGTTCAGATACTCTGCCAAGGGAGAAAGTTCTGATTGTTGAAGTTCTTCTTTAACACTATGCCTTGACTTTGTGGCAGTCTTGTCATGTTTATCAAAATAGTGTCATCTGAACTCTTCACAAAATCCTTCAATGCTTTCACTTCTTTTGTCCCCTTCCCTTGTTTGTCTATTCTCTTTGTTTCTTCCCAAAGTTCAAGAATTTCCACGGATGCCCATATCTTTATAGCATACAATGCTATTCTCAACCCCCTTCCACTATCCATGTTTTAAAATATATTTACCCTTCTTTTCTCTTTTTTACTATTGATTTACATCTCATCAAGCTGTATCTGGAAAACTTTTTTTTGGTTAACATTTCAAAGTAATTCTTGTATTAAATATGAAATATGGAGCAATTAGCTTTCTGGTTGTTTTTCTTTTTCCTTTCTTTTATTTTTTACATTTTTTTTACAGTAGCTTCACTTCACACCCCCTTCAGAGTAGAACTGTGAGAAACTTCATTACCTAATTGGCATTTTGCTGCATGATGTACCGCCCATAAAAGAATCTGTTTTAGAAATTACACAACAAATCCATTCTCACTGCATTTAGGCAAGGTTAAAAAATATATTTTTCATTCTAAAAGTATTCATGAAGGGATAAATGTTAAAAAGATCAATTCCATAATAAGTAGAAAATGTTTGACATCTGGTTAGTGGGAGGGGGGATGAAAATAAGAAAAAAACTAGAGATGATATAATTTCTGAATCCTTACAAGTTTTAAATATTTGAAACCTAACATAATGCTGTTTTCTCTTCTCTCTGAATTTATCTTTCTCTCTCTCTCTGCACTTTTTCTTCCTTAAATCCTTTAATTATAGCCCTAAGAGCAGCTGCAGCAGTGTGGACTGTAACTATGATTTGCTAACACTTTAAGTTTCTTGGTTTGCTGCAACTGGCTACCTCCTAAAAAAGATTAGGCTTACACCTCAGCTCTCAGAGAAAATGTGAGGGCACTTGCACTCAGATGAGACTAAGTGCAAGCAGAGATGGACTGTACTAGGGCCAGTTTATGAACTCCCTGAGATCTGCCTGAAACCGCCTGCATCACTGGACCTCAGCCACTTGCCTCTCTGGTGTGGGGTAGAGCAAGAGAGGCTCTAGTGGAAGCCTCACACCTTCCACAGCTGTGATGTCCTTGATACTGCCACTGGTACTGCCATCTCCATCACCACAGATTTAGGAGCCTCCACAAACTGCATCTACTGACATAAAGACAGAATCTACCCATTGGCTGTATTAGTCACATGGAGGCTTTGACTTCTCCAACATATATCTGGAGGGGCGCGCTGACACAACCCAGAATATGGTGGCATTAATGCTAAATGATAGACTTTAACCAATAAAGGAGAGAAAATGGAGGGGGCCAGCAAATAAATGTTTGCCATCCCTTTCTGTAATTATTATTTTTTACAATAGTTTAATATAGCCTCTCTGGAGACTTCCTGCAACAATTGACAATCAACTGGGATGCAAGGCTGTGAAAAAATTGGGGAACAAACTTCTTAGCCTTAATTTTTCCTTTTCTTTTGCTTTTCTAAAATTCTATCGTCAAGAAAGCTATAACACATAAACTTTTAACTCAAGGTCTGTTTTCCAGGGAAGCTTATGCAAGACACGGGCTAACTATCAGCAAAAAGATACCTTACACTGGCACTTCTAAATGATGACAACTAACCTAAGGATATGGAAAATTTGAAAGAAGCATGAAAATATAGCAGGCAAATAGTAAATTTTCAGAAACTACCATAGTTCTATAAGAGATAAAATAAATTTTAATGAATAAAAATATAAAAGTAATAAAGTGAATAAATACCCAATTATATAAAATAAATTTATCAGAAAGAGTTAATAATTATTTTGTGTGCAGCTAATAAAATATCATCAAAATGTATACAGCAAAAATGACTGAAAAAGCAATAATAAAATAAATTCTCAATCATAGGGAGAGACTTCAATTTACTTCTTTTAATTGTTGATATGTTAAACAGAAAGGAATGGAAATATAGATAATTTAAACACATTATCAACATATTTCTAATAGCAATTTTTAAAAAACCCAAGAATCAAAATATCATTTGACTTATGACTTGAAAAGAGGTTGTATAGTCACTCAGAGGAATATTATGTAGCCATGAAAATTAACAAATTACAGCTATGTGCAACAGCATGATGAATCTGAGAAACAGCCTTGAGTGAGAAAAGCGTGTTGCAGACCATATAGACTAGATACCCAACTATGAAGTGTAAAATCTAGAGATAAATACATTTGTAATAGAATCTATTTTCAAAAGCAAAGGAACAATTAACCCAACATCTAGGATACAGATTGCGTTTTGGGTTTGGCAGAGGGATGGGATTTGAAGGAAAGCATAGATACAGCCTAAGTGATATTGGTAATATCTACCTTATTAGCTGCTGGAGGGTTTGTGACTATTTTATTTTCATGCTTCATTACTTTCATGTAAGTTGCATATATTATTTTTATGTATCAAACATTGTAAAATAAAAGGATATGTAAATTTAAAAATTGATTTTTAAAGTATATGTCTAGTAAGTAGAGCAAGGTATACTGTAGTTACTGAAAAAGTTATTTACAAAAAATGAGTTTTACCAATTTTGTTACCAGGCTTTACTTACTACGGATCTTGAATTTGGTCTAGAGATCATACTACACTGAGTGTCCTAGATTCTCCATCAAAAAAACTGTAATTTAAAAAATGATAAACATTGATCCAATTTAATGAACTACTTCCCAATTTTACTACACGATTTTTTTCAGTATGGAAGGCCTGTATGGTAACGTCCAGGGAAATTCGGCATGTTTTATTTAATTGTGTTCAGAAATGTAACTATAATTTTGAAACTACCGGTGAAAATGTGCTAAAAATATATCAGTATAGAGGAATGCCAGCATTACTTGATGTCATTTAAATATTCTTCCTTAAATTATCATATGCTATGTATATATACTGTATAGTGTTACATACCCCTAGTCCCCAACCTGCAAACCGTTAGTATAATCAGTGCACAGAGCAACAATATAAGTGATAACCCTAGAGAACATGAAGTGCTACTCTGTTCATTTTAAAGCTACGTACAGTGAAATGTGCATACATAGTCTGTATCTCAATTATCCACATGCGTTAGGAGATACACAATGATTACTAGCTTGTTCCCAACAGACTTGAATTTATTCACATACTACCTGTGGGGACCATGGCAGTTTTATTATTGCTCTGATAGATCTTCTGCATTTGAAGAAAATTGATATTATGACTCCCCAATATAAAGGTCTGTAGTGAAAAATCAAATAGAGTAAAATATTCATATCACGATGTCTTTTTCATTTATTATGAGGACTCAATAATTGTAAGCTGTTATCATCATTATATGGTTGGAGTAGTGCTGACATCCATGACCAGCTTCTGTCTCAAAAGAAACAGTGTTGGTATGTTATTTTTTCTAAGACTTTGGACTAGCCAGGCTCTAGAAGAATATAGAGTTCATATATATGGAGATAGTAAATACAAGAATGCTGCGTATATGAGTTTCAGCTACAAGACACAGAAGACCCAACTAAAAGTGCCTTAAACAATAAGGAAAATTTATTATGTCACATATTAAGATTTCTTTCATAGAGATAGGGTGGTATTGGGTTGCGTAATTCAGAAGCTCATGAATTTCAGCAAATGCCTAGGCTGTTTCTATCCTGATTTTCAGCTATCTTCAGTGTGTCTGTTAGTCTTCCCAAACTTGCCAAATTGCTACAGAAACTTCAGGTAAGCTTGATATAAGATTGTTCAAAGATGGGATGAAAAGGTATCTCCTCATTTTGTCTGAAGACTATGGAAATAACTTCCTAGAAGATGTTGTCTCACGTCTCAGTGATGACAATTGCATCTCTTGTCCATTCACAGAAGTTGGGAATGGAAAGGATGTTAAGGGTAGGTAACTGACAGTATCTGTTATGTGGAGGATGAGAAGTAAGTGTTGGAAGTAGCAATGAAGAGGTTAATCGATGAACAATTAATTACTGTATAACATCTATTACAGAGAACAAGTCTATGAATATTTGAGAAAATAAAAAAATGAAGATGGCAATATGTAGTTAGAAAAATAAATGGTAATTTTTATGACAAAAGCAAAAGTACCAGCAGAGATATAGAATTAAGTAAAACAAGAAAAAAATTACAGAAATGTAAAACAGTATTATCTTATTAGTTAATATATAGTGAATATCATTATTCTATGCATATGTCCTCTTTATCTTTAATTACATTTCCCTCAAGGGAAATAACACTCATTTTATTTTCAGTATTAGCACACCACATGGCTTACAGTTGTTGTTGTTGTTTTTTTTTTCTTCTGGTTGTTAACTGGACACTAACATTTTAAAAAATAAACAGGGGAACCTAGAAAAGTTAAATTATCTGCATTACACAATTTGCAATTCAAGACGAAAATTATAATGATAAACTAAGCACTTAGCATGCATATATAATATTGTGCTTAGATTCTTAGGCTTACTGACAAATGATAAGCATAAAAACACTTACACAAACAAGGAGGTAAATTATACTTTAGTTCAAAGCCATCACAGAAGCCATAAAATTCCTCCCTGTGCATTTTTGAATTTGAAAATATTGATGATTTATATATACCATGTACTAAATAAAAATAGTCATCAAGAGAGTGACCAGTAAATATTTAATGGATTTGTGAACATTAGAGCTATTATTTTTAACTTGTTTCCATTATAGCTAAAAGGAATATTGAAAAAAAAATTCGCAGTGGTGTTTTCTGCTGAAGACACCATGTTTTTAAAGGCTCTGAACTCATAAAAATTTTAAAGCTAATAGCAACCTTATAAATTTTCATCCTGCCTCCTAATTTTACTAATGAGATCCAGGTAGATAGAGTTGAGAGACTTTATTTATTTATTTTTTTTCAGGTCATTCAGCTGGTTAGCTGCTTGCTAGGAATGACTTCCTCTCTTTACAGCCTCCATCTGGACATTGTTCACAGGATTTTTCTGTTTTCTTCTCTAATCTGTTACTATTGTTGATTTTTTTTTTCTTTCACTGTTAGAATACACAGAACTCCCAAACTCAAATTTTAAAGAAAACAAATAACATATATCAATAGTTTACTTAAATTTAAACAATTTCTTGTAAAAACATAACTATGGAGAGATGAATTTTGTTTCAAGTCAGCTGTACTCTAAACCGGTGAAGGGTATTTCCGTCATAGCTGGGAAATCTAAATACCAGTGCTGTTCCTCACAAGCATCCCATCCTCAGTGTTATCCAAAAGAATATTTAATAACATAAAAGAATGATTACCATAATTATATTACTGAACAAAAAATCAACATGTTTCAAAGTCCCTTTCCCAAAGCTATGTATAGTCCCTGGAGGAAGACTGGTCTGAAATAGGACCTTACCTCCAATCCTTGTCCCTGCACTAAAACCTATCACTCTTCTTTCCTCCAAAGTAAAATGCCCACAAGGGGACATGACCCAACATTATCTTCTGAATACACCTCTGGGTTTATATTACTTAAGTCATCTGCTTCATATAAGCACATCCTTTAGGCAGTTTATACTTGGTCTCATTACTTTCCACGTCCGTTTCCTATGCTGGTAAAATCAGCTAGCTATTTCCCATTCAGAGATTCATTCCTTCAACAAATATTTGTCAAACACCTGGTGTATTCCTGGCATCCTAATAAGCTATGGGGATATTTTGGTGAGCAAGAAAGACACAGTTTCTCTCCTTACAGAGTATTTAGTTCAAAAGGGAAGAAAGGCTCAACGTGCTATTTGCTCTGAACCAGAAATTACGGAGTATGATGAGCACACATAACAGTGACACCTAATACAACTTCCAGAGGAAGTTCCTTTTAAATTGGATACTGAAGGCTGAGTAGGGAATTCACAGGCAAAACAGGCCAATTTCATTTTCACAATTTTGTTTCCAACTTCTTTTTTATTTTTCAATAAAATCATTCTTAAAATAACATTTTAAGATCTAGAAGCTTTTCATCTGGAAACTGTTAAGTCTTTTGCACCAGGATTTAGCTGCCACACCTCGATTTCTGCATTTCCTAGAACTGAATCTTAACATCTGAATTTAATTTCTGCCATGGCTGTGGTTTCTCAAGGAAGGGTCACTATCTAAAAAATCACTTAACATAACATTTAACTTTGAGATTATAAGGTCCACTGTGGTTCCACTGAAGTATAACCTCTGGGGGACATAGGATAGTACTCAAATTTGCGTGATTTTTAACAAGTTCCCTTCATATACCCTGAATTCTAAGACTTACTGGCTGCCATCATTGAATGTATATACAGAATGTAACTAAAATCCTCCTCCCCAGTTTTCTTCTAATTTTCTCAAAATGGAGTATATTTGCCCTTTCATGGGAAAGCTATCTCTAGCTGTCCAAATGCCAAAAACTCACCTTGATTATTTTCCCATTACATTACCCTAAGGCACTATGTTGGTATATAAGCATTTCTTGGGACTAAAATGACACATGCCTAGGGCAATCACCAGTTATTGCAGCCCTCTTACTTGGGAGAAGTAGGAGTTAGAAAGGTCAGTGTTCAAAATTCCTGTTTTGCCTATCTAGAGTTGTATATTTTTATCTAGGAAAATAAAATCATAGTTACTGTAAGTAACTAGCCTCTGGCCAACTCAGAAAATTGGGGCAAAGTTTATCAAAGTACCCTAGAGTTTTTGACCCAAGATCCAATATTTTACCAACTAAATCATTCTGGTGCCAAAGTATATTGTATAAAACTATTACTTTAGTTAGGATAAGAGTAGCCTACTGTGAAAATGACATCTAATGATAATTCAGTGGCTAAAGGAAGATTCAACTTTATAGTGTTTTAAGTTGGGGAGAGTGCCTGCTCTACATAGTTTTAAAAAATTATTATTATACTTTAAGTTCTGAGATACATGTGCAGAATGTGCAGATTTGTTACATAGGTATACACATGCCGTGGTGGTTTGCTGCACCCATCAACCCATCATTTACATTAGATATTTCTCCTAATGCTATCCCTTCCCTAGCTCCCCACCCCGTGACAGGCCCCAGTGTGTGATGTTCCTCTCCCTGTGTCCATGTATTCTCATTGTTCAACTCCCACATATGAGTGAGAACATGCAGTGTTTGGTTTTCTGTTCTTGTGTTAGTTTGCTGAGAATGATGGTTACCAGCTTCATCCATGTCCCTGCAAAGGACATGAACTCATCCTTTTTTTATGGCTGTATAGTATTCCCTGGTATATATGTGCCACATTTTCTTTATAAACTCTGTTACTGATGAGCATTTGGGTTAGTTCCAAGCCTTTGCTATTGTGAACAGTGCTGCAATAAACATACGTGTGTATGTGTCTTTATAGTAGAATGATTTATAATCCTTTGGTTATATATCCAGTAATGGGATTGCTGGGTCAAATGGTATTTCTGGTTCTAGATCTTTGAGGAATTGCCACACTGTCTTCCACAATGGTTGAACTAATTTACACTCCCACAGACAGTGTAAAAGCAATTCCTATTTCTCCACATCCTCTCCAGCATCTGTTGTTTCCTGACTTTAATGATCGCCATTCTAACTGGTATGAGATGGTATCTCAATGTGGTTTTGATTTGCATTTCTCTAATGACCAATGGTGATGAGCTTTTCTTCACGTTTGTTGGCTGTCTTCTTTTTAGAAGTGTCTGTTTAATAAATGATGTTGGGAAAACTGGCTAGCCATATGCAGAAAACTGAAACTGGACCTATTCCTTATACCTTATACAAAATGTGACTCAAGATGGATTAAAAACTTAAACATAAGACCTAAAACCATAAAAACCCAATAAGATAACCTAGGACATACCATTCAGGACATAGGCCTAGGCAAAGACTTCATGACTAAAACACCATAAGCAATGGACAAAAGCCTAAATTGACAAATGGGACCTAATTAAACTAAAGAGCTTCTGCACAGCAAAGGAAACTATCATTAGAGTGAACAGGCAACCAACAGAATGGGATAAAATTTTTGCAATCTATCCATCTGACAAAGGGCTTATATCCAGAATCTACAAATAACTTAGACAAATACATGAGAAAAACAACAAACAGCTCTACATAGTTTTTAACTGACCAAGGTTCCTTTCATTGGTCCTCTTCCTTTCTCTAGGACATTCTAATTCTCTGTATTATAAGTCAGGTTGCTGCAGATTCCAGTTAGTGGGAAGGGGAAGAAGAGCATGGAGAAAGCCCAAGAAATGCATGCATGATTTCCATTCATATTATAGAAGTGAAAACCTAGTCTTGTGGTTGCACATAATTGACATTGAAGCTCAGAAATGTAATCCCTGATTGGGTGGGTGCATTCCCAGCTCCAATTGTGGGAAAAGGGAAGAAACAGATAGTGGTATAAAACTAGCAGTCTCCATAACTGTCCTTTAGAAATGCAAACTGAATCATAATACTTTTGCCATAGATGGGATTACTGGCCTTATGGGAGTGAGGGTGGCTTGCATTTTTTTTGTGAGCATAGAAATTAATTCATTTAGTAAAAAATGGGATATATTTCCTTTTCGAAAATAGGTCTGTGCCATTTATCTATTGCTGCTTAACAAATCACCTCAAATCTTAGTCCCTTGGAATAGGGATCAGCAAACTTTTTCTATAAAGGGGAAGATAGTAAATATTTTAGGCTTTCCGGGCCATATGGTCTCTGTTATAACTAATCAACTCTGCCACTGTAGTGTGAAAGCAACCTTAGACAATGCACAAAATCATGTAATGGACTGGATTTGGTCCATGGGCTGCCAACCCTCAGTTTCAAACAAAATTTTTATTTTATTTTTTCTCATGAGTCTGTGGGTGATAAATTGTACTCCAGTTAGCGGACAGGTCATCTAGGACTGAATGGTCTACAGTGACCTTGCTCATATATCAGGTAGTTTAGTCCAGGGAGCCACAGCTGGTATAGTTCATCTCCACCTAATGTGGTCTCTCCTCCCAGCAGCTAGCTCAAGCTTTTTTACATGGCAGTCTCAGGGCTACAAGGACAGCAAGCCCTAATGGGCATGTGCTTGTCAAACCTCTAATTTTATCGGATTTGCTAGTGTCATATTGGCCAAAGCAACTCAGCTGGCAAAGCCAGATTGAAAGGGGAGAGAAATAAAGTTTAACTCTTGATGAGAGGAACAGCAAAGTCATATTGCAAAGATGTGTGCATGCAGGGTTAGGACCAATTATTTCAGTTATCCTTGTAAACAATCTACCATGAAGTCTTTGAAATAGTAAAGGACTTACATTTCAATTCAACTTCAGTAGTTTTTGTTTTTTTCTCTACTAGAAAGTTACTTAAGTAGATTCTTAAAACGAACTAATTGAAATGCTTTCTAGGGTTAGAAATGTGAATGTTTTAAAAATAACGTTATCTTTACATTTTATAAACTATTTCAGAAAATGTATATGTATGACATTTTAAAATATTATAAATAATTAAATTCCAGGCCATAAATGAAAAAAAGGATCTTAAGAATAATCCATATTGAAGACTACCTAGATGAGAGTTTTTAAGCAGGCAACTAAGCAGAGTTATCTCTAGACTGTTTAATCTTTCCTTAAATTTGTTTCCCACAGTGCCTACCTTTAAAGTTTCAAGTTACACATACTGTCTGTCATCATGATAGACCGAGTGGCCTCTGGCTCAGATTTTTCTATGAGAGCTTTCTAAACAGTGGGGCCTATAGCAGCATCAGTCCTCATATTAACTTATCAAGAAGTTTTGAAGAACTGAAGCCACGAATTTAATCTAATTCAGGGGAATGGGTTAAAATTCCAGGAGGTGCCTTGAGCTTCTATATATATTTTATGTGTATGTGTATATGTATATGCACATAAAATATATATATACACATGGATATATATGTGTGTGGATATATATACACATATGTGTGTGGGTATATATATATATATATATGTACAGTGGGAAATAGATTTTTCTCTAAACTAATCATAGAAGAAATTTACTATTCGAGTATTAGTAATTGTTTATCTTCTTTACAAAAATCGGATAATATTTAGGAGAAACCACTTCATCTATAAAGTCAGTAAAGTCATTTTTATAAGTCCTTCTCTCCTGGAATTTTCATGAACTAATTGAAATGCCTTCTAAGGTGTTAGAAATGTGAAACTGTTCTATGTTCTACAGACAATAGGCTGAATTAAAATACTGCACTGATACCAGTATTGGTGTTTACTATGTACTGAGAATCATGTAAAATGTATCATCCAATGAAAGGCTTTCAGAATCCTATGTGGACCTGTCATATTTAATTTTCCTTTTCAGATAAAAAAAAAAAAAAAAAAACTTTAGGTTCATAAAGGTTAGGAAACTTGCCCAAGGTCCAGTGGTATTCTGGTAAGCTGGCACATAGCGAATAAAACCATGATTGTCTGATTTGGTGTGCCAATTTTAGAGGTGTAAATAATCTCATCTTGGCTGATTTCAAACTACCCATTATGTCACTGAGCACAATGTTGGGGAGAGATGCACACAATCAGCTATCATAAACCAGTAGGAGGTGACGCTGACACACGACTGCCAAGATCACAGATACAATACGAAGTAGGAGAGCCAGGGTTTGAGCTCCCAGTTGTCTACAAAGCCCATCCTCTAAATCATCATACAGTGATGCCTTCCCAACATAATAAACTACTCACCTGACAAATCATAAAAATTATGAATGTCAATAACATTTTTAATTTTAGAAACACAGATGTCTTTGTGTACTGTTTCAGAAATTAATACAGGATATTTTTTTTTCAGAATTATACAAATTATATGATAGAGCTCAAGGAAAAGTTTTATGCTTCTTTCATTCCATTATCCTCTTTTTTTCCCTTAAGCTTTCACAATTTCTTTGTGTTATTTCTTATTTGTATTTTATTGGGACATTTCACCTTAAATTTCTTATTTTTGGCCCACAACAAATTTCTTTGCTGTTTCAGACTGTTTGCTGCTGCTGTTTCTTTTCTTTTTTTCATTTTCATCACATATTTATTTTTTTCTTACCTTATGGCACAACTTTCACACTTTAACTTCTTGGTTCTTCAACATTCTGGTTTCAGCAAGTAAGAAGATGAATAGGAAGAAGCCCTCTTACTAAAATAAGGTGGGCTCACATTTTTAAAATTATTTAACCGCTTTGTATCAGAGATTTTTCATCTGCCAATAGGGATGACATAATACTTACCTTGGGCTGTATGAATGGTTGATCAATTAAAATAAAACAAAACTATAGACTATACCAGAAACAAATATAGAAGTCCTGAAATAGGGGATGATGCCTTGAAAATGGATGAGATCCAAAATTATTTAACAGAAATAAAAAAATAATTTGGTGATTAATAGGGACTCATTTTAACAATTTGGAAACAATTGAACTTTTCAAACTGATAGCACTTTTTTCACAACATAAACAAAATTGTACTTGGGTACTCCCTTCACTTAACAGATTTTACACCAAAATTTTTATCCTTTGTTAAAATAAAAAAGTACTCAAGAATACCATTTACCATTATCATGAATTGAAAGAATGATGAATGAGAAAATCTGTTTTTCCCAAACTATTTTAAATGTGTTAAGCTTTAAAAAATAAGGAACACAATTTTGCAAATTTCTGATTGGTTGAGGGGACATTTATGAAACCATACCTGTGATGATAGATCATTGCATGGTTGCACTACATGAGAGTAAGCAAAGAGTTTTAAAACTCATCGGAATTTTCATAATTTCTTCAAATGTTTGAATTGAAGTGAGTAGATACCCAGCAAATTTTTTTCATATGCTTCTGTGAAAATATAAAGATATACATTAAGTTGGCTCCTTTTCATAAAATGAGTTCCATTGTATATTTTCTTCCAATATATAGACAGAATATATGCTGTGAAATAGCTAGTTGATAATGGATTATTATCGCAGTCAATAAGTTAAAAAAAATCTTACCTTTTGTCTGATGTGTCAGTTTTATAAATCCATGGCAAAATTGAGTGGCATCTTGATTTTCTTTTGAAATTATTACTTTTATTATGTAGATTATGTAGCATATCTAGAGTTTTGAAGAGTTGTACAAATTGGTGAATAATAAATTTTCTCTTTTTTTTTTTTGCCTAATGCGTTTTCAAGTACCTCTAGGCGAATGAAAAAAAATGGACAGGAAATAGGGTCAATTTAGAAAATTAAGGTTCTAATAAATTAAAACCAGCAATAGAAACAATATGGAACTCTGAATCAGGAAATACAACCAGAAGTGAATTCGATTTAAATAGTGGTTAATTATAATTAAACTTCAAGCAAAATTTGTAAATCATGTATAAGGCCACTGAATGAAAAATATAAAAAAGTTTGCATTTTGTGTCTTTTTATTTACTTTTTCTTCCTCAACTCCTATCCTGACATTGGTATTGTCCTCTGAGAAGCCATTTTATGTGACAAGTAGAAGATAGCTTAAGAACAGAAAACCAAACACCACATGTTCTCACTCATAAGTGGCTGTTGAACCATGAGAACGCATGGACACAGGGAGGGGAACATCATACACCGGGGCCTGTCATGGGGTGGGGGGCCAAGGGAGGAATAGCAGGGGGTAGGGTGATTGGGGAGGGATAACATTAGGAGAAATACCTAATGTAGGTGACGGGGGGATGGATTCAGCAAACCACCATGGCACATGTATATCTATGTAACAAAACTGCAGGTTCTGCACATGTACCCCAGAACTTAAAGTATAATTTTATAAAAATTTCAAAAAAAAAAAAACTATAATAATGGTAAGGGCTAGACAGGAATCTTGGGGAGAAAAGAAATAATTAGCTCAAAATTTAACCAACATCCTTCTAAAAGATGGAAAGTGATGATGATGGCATAATTGCTGCCTCAACCTACAGAAAACAAAACTGCTGAACAAAATACCTCTGTTCTTTTCAAAGCCAAATGATTTTATTTAGTATTCCAAGGCTTTACTTGTTAAATTTCATTGCTCAGCAGATAGAAACTGCACCTTGCCAATAACGTAGTCATATTGGCTTTTTTCCTCTGCAATTAAAGATTCTAAAGTTTTCTTCTGCATATCACATTACTGTAGACATACATGCTATTTCTCTTCAAATTTTGTTCTTACTATAAAGTGTGAGCATCATTTACTAATAAAAGATAATTGACAGCTTTTTTTACTTTAGGAAGGTATGGAGATGATCGGCTTTTGCATGAAACTTTAGACTGTAGTAAATCCTGTTTCATAATTCTTGGTTAGAATTTTATTGACCTGTAAAATGCATGACATTTTAGGAGCTTGTAGTAATTTATTTTATCTGTAAAAAAAAGTATCACTGATGAATATTAAATCTAAACATATTCTAGTTTAAACAGATGGTAAAGCAGAAGTAGTGAGAAACTAAATAAATAATAAATAAAGAGAAGTCAGGATTAGTCACAAAGTGAAAATGAAAGCTCTAATAATGACAAGGTTGTGAACAAAACATTTAAAGAAAATGCAAGACACATAGCTTGGATATCTAAATTCTATTTTTTTCATAATTTTCTTGGCTTCATTTTATTATGGAATTATCAAATTTAGCTCAATGAATCTGAAACATGCTGAACTTATGAGGAGTGCTAGCAAAATTTTGCGACATAAACATTAATTTTGTAGGTCCTTAATATAACCTCTATATTGTCAAGATGTTATATTTAATAGCTTTAATCCTTCAATGAAGACTACTGTGATTTCCCTTAGTTAACTATATTTGGTTATATAAACAACCTATTTCAGTAGTAGACCTTGCTTTTTATCTTAAGCATTTTATTTTTATATTAATTTTAATTTCCAGAAAGCAGTTGATAATGTTTAAATTGATCATTTTTAGGGAATGCATGGTTTGTCATAAGCAACATAAATAAACACATTAATTGCCTTGTCATACTTTTATCTGACAGATGGGTCCCCAGGCATAGAGCCTAACCTTTTATTTTGACACCTGCCACATTTTGCCAGCCCTGACCCTTTTTTCTTTGCCAGAATGTCACTGTGTTCACCATGGTTGCACTAATCTCCAGCTTTTAAAAGGCATAATATTGGAAACCTTCTGAGAATCAGTGCTATCAATCAGCTGATACTACAACATAAAGATTTCACAGATCTATCCAACATCCCTTCTCTCCTGCGATTCAAGCACATTTTCTCTTATTTCTATGACCTACTGTCTCAGTAAGATTACATGGAGCTTATTTTAATCTAAGGCCCCACATTGTTAACATCTGACACAAACAATTTAATTTAGCAGTAATTTCAAATTTAGAATTTACTGAAGAATAAAAAAAGAAGCTATGATTTCATTTTTGTACTAAGGGAAACTTTTTAGCTGTGAAGCAAATACGCTATTTTAATATAGCTAAGGAGTTAAAATCAATCTGAACATTTTTCTCTTTTAACAAAAGCATCAAGGCAATAAAACATGTTTTGAAAATCACCGTGCACTCAATCTTATACCTACACCTTTGATTTCTGGGGTGATTCCAGAAGCCATTAACATATGATATGTGTCTGGGTTAGTACAACTAAAAGCACATATCTGGTCCATTAAAGAGTGGGGTTTGGTTCTAAAGAGCTGTGCAAATCTGAGAACATACCGAGGGGGTGAATTGTAGGAGCTCATCCATTATTGAGATAATTGGATATAAATTTTAAGATGTTTCCTCCTTGAGCAAAATCAGACTATAATTAACTAAGAAAAATGTTGTAATTATTCTTTTTTATGACTAAGTTAGAAACAAAAGAAATGGAAAGGTAGATATGTAGGAGATAGATTATAGTAGCAAACAGGTAGTTCCACCAGATCAACACAGTTTGGTTTACAATCTCATTGCAGAGATATGGATGCCAATAACTTGTCTTTCAAATGTGGTTTTGATTGGTTCTGAAATAAGCTTGTTTGGTATAATATGAAAAGCCTGGGACTATGCTCTGGTTAAGCTAAGCTTTGTGAATAATTCAGAAACATATTTGTGCCAGCTAGGATATATATGTACATTGTAAGAAGTGTGGGATCTGTGTCTTAGGACATTCAAAGAAAATAATGTTTCATGCCTTGGCCTAAGGGGTACTGGAGGTAATTCTAGAATTCTAGCAGCTTTATATATTTCAGCCTCAGCAGTTCTTTAATCTTTGGTGATCTACTATTAATATGACTCAGCTGCATTGCACATATTCCTCTTTCTGCCCTGCCCCAATCCAAATTTCACAGATTACTCAAAGTTTCTGCTACTTCACATTTTAACCATGTCTGAAACCTTCGACTGTCACAGAAAATTTTTTTCTTCACATATTATATCTAAATCCAGAGACAAAAAGGGATGAGCCCAGCTCATCTTTTGCAGCCTGGCCACACAGTTCATAAATTGCTGGCCAATCTGTTTTTTGGCCCCACTCCATTCAGCTGTAAATTTGAAGAGTTAGTGTTTGGGTTGGGTTAGTGTTAGGGTTAGATCCTGTGTGAGTAAACATAGCAATTTAGATGGCAGATGTTCTGGATGAGGATGATTCTCTTAGAAGGGATATGTCATGATTGACGCAAACAATACTCAAAGTGTGGTCCAGAGACTGGAGCTGTTCCATGTGCTATTTGTTATCCATCCAAAACAATAAGCACATTGAGATTAACAATTTAGGAACTCTTAAAGCTATTTGCTAAAGTAATTTAATGGCTGTTGAATCTAGTAATAACATATTTGGACTTGTGTTTTGTTTAATCTATTTTCTTAATTTTCTAGTAATTCAATTATATTACTAAAAAATAATGGTTGGCAGCATATTGGGGGGATGGGAAGCTGGTCTTTCATTGCAGATATTTTAAGAGAAATTGGATTAGAAGACTCCTAGACTCTAATTGTGGTGCCTCCTTAACCAATTAATAATGATCAAATCTTTATTATCAAATTATAATTCTCTGAACACCAGTTTCCTCCTAAATAAGCAAGGACTATAATGACAGTAACTCACCTTTTCAAGTTATCAGTCATGAGAAGACACAGTAGAATGAATTTTGAAAAACTGTTAAGAGGCTAATCAGAATTAAGTTAAAAAGTTTCTTTATAAATACAAACACACATAGATAACCATATACATGTCACATGGGAGAATTAATAGCCATACTCAACATTATCATAATAAATATATTTATTTTAAATCTTATCACTTTCCCATACAAAATGTAAGACATAGTGGATTTATATTGCCTGTTTCTGTTGTATTTATTAGTTTTTAAAGAAGGCAGTTTAGAGAGCACATTGATAAAGATGGACTTAGCACACTGTTCTCAATAAGTTTACAGTTTAGATGATTGCATATAAAAGTTAAATAAAAATATGAAGCAGCATAACTCTAAAAACTATTTAGAGAAAGAACATATTTAATAAATGAATGATACAAATATTAAAGACCAGAGATAGAGGAAGGAGAGAGGATTTCATGCTACTGTGGCCAGAGGAGAACAGGCAGGATTTAGAGTGTTTTGAAGAATGGACAAGATTTAGAAAGATAGAAAGGATGAATGGGGTTATTCTGGGTAGAACAAAACTTTCAAGCAAAAGTGTAAGGTCAGAACATCTATGTATACATATGTGTGAATATGTCTGTGTCTGTGCTAGTAATGTCAGAAAATATATGAAATTAGAAATATAAACAAAATTTAAAATCCTGAAAATCAAATTGCAAAATGCAACCTTAATTTGTTTCATTTTTCCACCTATAGTATGGTAGTAAGTTATTAAAACTGGGCCCTTTGAAATAAAATTTCTTTTACGTATATATGTATATATATAATTTACTGTCATATATGTTAAATGTAAATGTTACAAATGAAAAGTAATGTAACAAAGAATTTTCTCCAAATAAAACACAATGCATTATATTAAATGATTTTTTTAAATCTCAGAAACAATAAAAAGAATAAAAACACAATTTAAAAAATATTAGCGTACTTTCCTGTGATCATCTTACATCTCAATCTAATGCAAAAAACAAAGTGAATGACAAGAATTGATTCTCCTGATGGGCAACTATAAATCTTAGCGATATTATTACTTTACAATAGGGCCACAATAAGTAAATTACAGAATATTGCAGAGCATGATGTAAATTTGGACCACTGGACCTACAGTGCCTCTCTTAGAAAAGTCCACCATTATTTTAAGAAGTACTGTGATATTGTTAATAATGCAATCTAGTGATTTCAATACAGGCTTACAGCATTTCAGCATTCAATCATGTCATATTAATTTGAAGTACCAAACTACTGGTAATATTGTTTATATAATATTGTTTTATTATTCTGACATTTTTTACAGCATACAAGTAAAATCAATGATTTAATTGTTCAATTTATACAAAAAAGACAGACAAATGGTCCACACATAATAAGGAAACATACCGTGGTACTGCAAACTTGTTTTGCAAGAATAATCCTACTCTGATGACACATATGTAAGGCAGTGTTGATAGGGAAGAGAGGTAACTATGCATAGGTATCTCCAAGTACACAAATAAAAGATGATAAGTACAAACTTGGAAATATTTTAAAAAATAGAAATAAAAATTATAGGTCGAATGTAATTAAAAAGACTGCAGTTCTTGAAAAGAAAAAAGGTAGTAACAAAGATCTTGTATTTATGAAAAAAGTAGGATTATCTGAAGGTGAAGGAATCAAAGGAAAATATGCAGACATAGTTTACAGCGTCCTCTAGAGAATTTCCCTGAGCAGCGTAGATGTGAAAATAACTTTTGGAGCAGTTAGAAAAATTACCACAAAATGGATCAAATGAAGTTTTGCTTCTTTATGTCACAAATCTATAAAATGAAAGAATATTATTTTGCTTTCCATAATCTTAATTGTTTTTTCCACTTAATCTAGTATTTTGTTTGCTATTTTAATAATACTTTAACTGAATCTATGAATAATTTATACTGGAATGATGTTTAATATTCCCATACTATGTACTATAAATTTACATTTTGCTTGTTGCATTCTTCCTTGTAATGTTATTTGTAAATGTTTGTATTTGAAATGTATGAAATATTTATTTATTTATTTATTATACTTCAAATTATGGGATACATGTGTAGAACGTGTAGGTTTGTTACACAGGTATATATCTACTATGGTGGTTTGCGGCACCCATCAACCCGTCATCTACATTAGGTATTTTTCCTAATGCTGTCCCTCCCCTAGCCACCCCCTAACCCCGACTGGCCCCAGTGTGTGATGTTCCCCTTCCTGTGTCCATGTGTTCTCATTGTTCAATTCCCACTTATGAGTGAGAACATACGGTGTTTGGTTTTTTGTTCCTATGAAATTTTTAGTTAGCCTTTTTTTCATTGCTTCTTAATGATATTCGTATAAACTACCAGAAAAAACGACTTACATGGTTTGGTCAAATAGTGGAGTATATTCGAATTTGAAAAATCAGTAATTTAAAATTCTTATTAAAAAATCACTGGAGGTTTTTGGACATGACCAGAATTATATTTTACAAGAAGGAAGTATGTATAGAGAACCAAGTTATATCATTGTTTTTATATTCTAGATCAACATTAAGTAAGAGACTATAGGCAAAAAGTGAGAATTCAGAGGAGGATGCAGACGTAAGGAATACTGTTGAGGGAAAACCCACACAATTTGTCAACCCCAGACATGTGGGAAGGAGTCAGAGCCAGGCTAATACCCAGCCTTGGTTTTCTAGGATTGTGGTATTAATATCCAGGTACTAGGAAAATGTGTTTAGAGAAGAGAGAAGCTTTCAGATGTGTTGCGTTTGAGGCGATGGTGGGATATCAGGTTAGCCTTATTTTTTTCTTGTATATCTTTTAAGATAGCATTTCACCTGTCTTTTCTCCCTTGTACTAGAATCTCAGTCACTTGAGAACTAGGGCTTTGTGTTATTGGTCGGTGTTCCCAAGACTTTCATGTAACACTTCATTCTATCATCTTAATTTATGTGTTTTCATGGTGAAAGAACAGATGAATAAGGTTGCTTTTACTGATCACCTCTTTATCCCTGAAATTCTGACATCCCAGAGTAGGGGATCTTAAGATCAATGCTAATAAAGCTAATAAAAAGACTAGAATGTTGGTTCTCAGCCCTGGATGCACACTGGAATCACTGGGAGGATTTTGAGAAACACTAATGCTCCACCTACAGACATTCTGATTTAATTGCCCTGGGTGGGATTCACTAAATGGTATTTTTAAATGTTCCCCAGACAATTTGAAGTACACCCAAAGTTAAAAACTTTTGAGTTACAGAGTAAGTGTAGGCTGGGGAAACTTGAATTTTGAATTTAGTTTAAGATTAATTTTCACATACTATATTTACCCCAACAATCAAATCCACCCAAATGAATCTTCTCACTGTCTCTATGCAATGGAATTTAATACCTAATAGATAATGTACATAGAAGAAAGAACTGATCTTAATAGAAAATTTGACTTTTAAGATCTGTATGTAATTATCTGAGATTTGAATATTCAAAAAGAGTATGTTACAGAACCAGAAAGCAAACCATCATAATTTATGCCTGGGTGTTTTATTCTATTCATGCAGTTATCTATTCATTTAACCAACATTTATATTTAATTATGTTTTGGTTGGTTATAACTGGAATTTTAATTAGTATCAAGTGATTCCAAAACAGGCTATTTTAAATTTTAGAATATATGATCCTTAATACACATGATGTGATTATTAACAGTATTAATTATCTGGAACCCTGGTAAGACCTCAAGGTCATTATGGATTTTGAATCCTCTATGATTTAAAGAGCATTACACTGCACTTGCTGAGGGACTGCATCCAATTGAAGTAGACATTTCTAACTTTTTAATGTTCTTATTTTGTCTTGGTCTCTCTTGAAACACAGATATAACACATATTTTGAAGTACTTTTTACATTTTACATCTCGCCAAATAGCCACTCAATATTAACTAATCCTTCTTGTTTTAGAAAGTAATTGAATGGTTTTAATACGACAGTTGCTGACTCAGCAATCCATTAATTCACTTTGAAATTAACTGATTTATTTGCCTTCATAGTTTCCTAAAGTGAAAGAAGAAAATATTTAGATTAAGTTTTAGTTTGAGTTTTTCCTGAAACCAGCTTCAAAAAACCTGAAGCCTTCTGGGAAAGGAGAGGACTCAGACTATATGTAAATATTTGAGAGGGCAATTCCTTAAAATCTAAACGTGTACCACTCCCCTACCCCTGCCTAAGCTTGCTGAATGTGGCGTAGGTAGATGGACAAGTTATCTCTCTTTAGAAACATACAGGGATGGAGTAAAAGACAAAGAGGAAAAGCAAACATACAGGGATGGAGTAAAAGACAAAGAGGAATGCAGCCAGGAATAAGGGCTGTGCAATAGATGGTTGCAAGCATGGGCTTGGGAGCCAGGCAGCCTGGGTTAAAATCCCATCTCTGACACTCACCAGTTGTGTAACCCTAAGCCAGTTATCCTTGATGTCTAATTTTCCTAAACTATAAAAATGGGGATAAATGGACTGCCCACTTTGTTAAACTGTTGCAGGGATTAACTAAGTTGTGGGTGCTGGAAAGAAATGGAATCTTACCCAAATCTCCCATCTCCCCAAATCCTTCACAACATTCTTTTCCTCCCTTGGCTTCTATGATGCTGCCTCATCCTTATTTCCTCTTACCGCTTTGATTATTCTTCAAACTCAGATTGTGAAAGACCACTGTCTTTAAGAGCAGTCTACTGGACAACGCTCAATGTCATGGCATCCTATGAAGTTCCTACCACCTGCTTAAGAAACTTCTCCAAGCTTTGCCTCCTACTGTCTAAGCTGATTCTTCCCTTTCATGTTTCTTTGCTCAGTCCCTTTAGATGGACCTTACACTTGGATGGCTGACCAGGCTTTTGATTTGGCATATTTCTTCTCAATTTATCATTCTAGCACCACAGTGCTTGCTGTGGATGACTGGTACTCAGCCCTCTGCACTGGACCAGGCATCCCACATTCTACACAGACCCCAGGTCTGGAAGCCTCATTTTTCTCCTTGGGGTGATTACACAGTCCCATTCTAGATTTCTTTTTCTCCAATCACTGCTTTCAGGATCTACGACCCTCTGGTTTGCTTATTCCCCACATTCACCTTTTCTTCCATGATTTCAACATTCATAGACAGGTTAACGGCAATAATGATTTAAGGTTGATTGAGTGCTACCATATACCAAGCACTGTTTTGAGATAGATAGTGTTATTTTCCTCATTTTGCAAATGGGGAAACCGAGGCCCAGAAGTGGTGGGTAACATAACCAAGTCACACAACGAAGGAAAGACTGACAATCCCAGTCCCTATACTGGGTGTATACTGAGTACAAATTTTAGAAGCAGAGTCACTGTCTGGGTGGAAATCCTGCTTGGTTTGGGATCTGCATGACCTAAGGCAAACTATTTAACAGGTCTGTGACTTGGTTTCTAGTTTATAAAATGGGGATAATTATGCATATCTCCAAAAGTTTGTTTATGTGAGCATTAAGGGTACTAGCACGTGTTGAGCAATTATGACCCGGCACTTACAAAGTATTTTAATGGTTAGTTTTTTTATTATTATTATTATTATTATTATTATTATTATTTTGAGACGGAGTTTCGCTCTTGTTACCCAGGCTGGAGTGCAATGGCGCGATCTCGGCTCACTGCAAGCTCCACCTGCTGGGTTCAGGCAATTCTCCTGTCTCAGCCTTCTGAGTAGCTGGGACTACAGGCACGCGCCACCATGCTCAGCTAATTTTTTGTAGTTTTAGTAGAGCCGGGGTTTCACCATGTTGACCAGGATGGTCTCGATCTCTTGACCTCATCTTCCACCTGCCTTGGCATCCCAAAGTGCTGGAATTATAGGCGTGAGCCACCATGCCCGGCCGGTTAGTTATATTATTATTATTTTGTTTTGTTTTTTGAGACAGGATTTCCCTCTGTCATCCAGGCTGGAATGCAATGGTGTGATCTGAGCTCACTGCAGCCTCAACCGTGCAGGCTGAAGGGATCCTCCCACCTCAGCCTCCAAGTAGCTGAGACCACAGGCCGGTGCCACCATGCCCAGCTAATTTTTTGTATTTTTTGTAGAGATGGGTTTCTCATGTAGCCCAGGCTGGCCTCAAACTCCTGAGCTCAGGTAATCCACCCGCCTTGGCCTCTCAAAGTGCTGGGATTGCAGATGTAAGCCACCACGTCCAGCCTAGTTATTATTACTTCTGTTATTACTGTGTACTGTCTCTCATGATGTCCAAATCACTATCTTTGTTCCAAATTTCTCAAGCTCCAGACCTATTTATCCAACTCTACCAGAAACCTGCATATTTCACAAATGTCTCAACTCACTGTTATCTCCCTAACTTATTATTCTAGTAAAACTTACCTTAGTGAATATCACCATCACACCAAGCACAGAAGTCACTCAAGGCTCCTCCTTTTTAATTAATTAACCTCAAAAATTGATTTTTCCCGTATTTTCCCAGTCTTGTATGTTATCCATCTTCCCTCCTCACCCTTACCTGAAGCACACTCATTTCCAGTAATTTTGAAATACTTGATATTAATTCACTTCATTAAAAGGAAAAAAAAAAAAGGAACCCTAAGGGAAACTTACTGTATGCTAGGCAAGACACTGATGATGCAAAGATGAACAGGACCTAATCTCTGCCTTCAAGAATTTCACAGTTGAATTAGAAAGGCAAACACATTAACAAAGAGCTGAACACAATGTGGTGAGGGCTTACAAGACATAAGTCAGGGTATTAAAAGAAGGTAGAAGAGATGATGGATGGCCTGGTGAAGAAGGCGATATCAGAGCTCAGTCTAATTTGACAAACAACATGGTACTAGGCTTTGTGCTAGGGGTTGGGGTATTGTTTATGAGTTGGAGAATCTATGGAAAGGAAAGCACCAAAATCTGTTTTAATATAAAGTAGTGAATGCTAAGATAGAGAGAGGCACAGTGTGTTCTCAAAATGCAATCAAGGTATTTGTAGTTTAAGAATAAGAAATTTAGAGAATAGGTCAAGAAGTTTAGTAATAGTTCATACAAATTCCTCTGCGTGATCTGACTTCTCTCATTTTCTTTTCCTGGAAGAACCCATGTTTAACACTCCAGTTGCTACCTTTAGTTTGAAGCTGATCCCAAGTGCATTTGATCCTCAGTGTCTCAGTGTTCTGTCTACCCCACCCCACCCTCAACATTTTGTCTCTTTTTGACCACTGATCTATGAGGACAAATGTAACTTATTTTTTCAGTTTGATTATTTACACAGTCATCTTCCTCTCAATCTATTATCAAGTGTGTTGTGGAGAGTTTGTCTTAAAAAGTTCAAATTTCTTAGAGTAATACAATGAATTATCACATTATTGTTAAATCACTTATTACACATATTTTCTTCATTGAACATAGGAGTATTTCCCTAGTGTTTCCTATATGCTGAACACTGAACAATCATACCTACCAGGGCTGGTGAGCTCTGATTTATGTGGCATCTTTGTACACTCTGGAAAGGAGTTGTATTTGTCAGCTCAGGACAAAACATCATAGACTAGGTAGCTTAAACAACAGAAATTAATTTTCTCACAGGTTTGGAGGCTAGAAGTTTGAGATCAGGGTGCCAGCTTGAAGGCGTTCTGGTGAGCCCTCTTCCTGGCTTGCAGAGGCTGCCTTTTTTGCTGTGTTCCCACATCACACACGCACATATTTATAAGGGCACTAATCCTTAGGGCCTCACTCTTATAATCTCATCTAAACCTAACTATCTTACAAAGGCCCCAACTCCAAATACCATAACATTGGTGGTAAGGGCTTCAACACAGAATCTGAGCACTGGGTGGAAGCGCAGTTCAGTCTGGAACATTCCACCCAAGCCATTACTCACATGGATTTGCAGGATAGCCCTACCCTTTCCTTCCTGTGGGGTTGCCAGCCCCAGCCCCACAGCTCTGACTGGCCTGAGTCCTCTGAGTGGTTCTGCCTCCAAAGATCTGAGCAGAGACTGTCCAGCCTGTTGAAACTGAGGCTGTGGCTCTATCTCTGAATTGCCTTTGGGGCCATTTTTTCCTCTCCTTGAAAACTGGTACAGATTCTCAGCCAAATAAGCCAACCAGCCCATCATGTCAAACCCAAGGTGTCTCGAAGCCTTCATTCTTTTTGTCCCATCTTCATCCCCTTCAGTTCAAACTGGCAAAGTTTCTGCTCACATAATCTCATAAACTCTTATCAAACGGTTGTCCAGTCACACACTCTTAGTGTTCTTTTCAGAACAAGTTCTTTTCATTTTTGTATGATATAGATAAGCTGAGAATTTCCCACGTCTTCAAGTTCTAGTTCCTTTTTGCTGAACAATTCTTCTTCAACTTATCCTTTTCTTTTTGCATTTGCCAAAAATGGTCAGGAGGAAACCAGCAGCTCCTTTATCACATTGCTTAGAAATCTCAAATATTTAATTTCATCACTCGCAAGTTCTACCCCAAAACACTAGAATATCATTCAGCTAAGTTCTTTGCCACTTTATAACAAGCATCACCTTTCTTCCAGTTTCCAATAACTTACTATTCAATTCCATCTGAGCCCTCACCAGAATCACCTTTACTGTCCGTATTTTTAGGATGCACCTGAAAATTCTTCCAGCCTCTACTCACTACCCATTTCCAAAGCCATTTCCCCATGTTTAGGTATTAGTTAACAGTAGCACCCCCATTTCCTGGTACCAAAATTTGTTTTAGTTCAAGGCGCTATAACAAAATACCATAGACTGGGTGGCTTCAATAAGATAAATTTATTATCTCACAGATCTAGAGGATAATGCCCAAGATTACAGTACCAGCAAAGTGATTTCATTCTGAAGCCTCTTCTCTTTTCTCATAGGTGGTTGTTATTTCACTGTGTACTCACATGACCTCTTTGTGTGCCTGTGGGATAAGAGAGAGAGAGAGGGCAAGCTCTCTGGTGTCTTCTCTTTTCAGGGTACTAATCGTGAAGGCCCCACACTCATGACCTCATCTAACCCTACGTATCTCCCAAAGGCCCCATCTCCAAATACTATCACATTGGAGATTAGGCTTCAACATATGATTTTTGGCGACACAATTCAGTCCAAAGCAGGTGCCTTTCCTCAAGACACTTTATGTACATCTGTAGGCAATTTGTCATCATAAACTAATTTTATTAGAAAAAGGTGTCCTATTGCCATCTGCCAGAAAACTGTTGTAATAAATACTTAAATCTGCAAAGCCTACCATGTGAATGCTCCTCTGGAGTTACACAGTAAACAGCCTGCATAATTATTCATCACAGTCCAGGTTAATCCATTTTTGTCCTCAACTGACAATTGTTATGTATGATAAGGAAAATCAATGCTTCAAAAATCCATTAAATCAGAAATCAGAGGTTTAAATAGGTAAACTATTTACTCCAAAATTATTACAAAGAAACACCATCTTAATAAGTAAAGAGTGTAGTATATAATTTCAATTTGACAAGACACAATGCCACGTGACAAAAAATTGGACTATAAAAAGTGATAGCTTTTTGCTGAGTTTGAGTACAATAATTACCAAGAAAATCCGTTATTTAATAAAAGCAGCTGAGAACCTGTCAGAATCAAAATCACAATGTTGAAGTTGACCTAAATAGGTCCATATGATTGTAATCCTGTTTCCAGAAGGGACCATCCTTAAATCACCCAAAGTAAATGAATACCTTGTTAAGTAGAGATTAACAATTCATACTATAAAAAATCTTTCCTATATTTAATTTAAATCCATGGTACTTAAAATTTAACCTCTTTTCTTTTGTTCTGTCAATGTCAGAATAGATGCTGCAGCAAATATAAAGTGCCTAGAATGTGACAGGAACTCTGTAGATGGTAAAAAAAAATAATAATAATAATTAATTCATGTAGAACCTTCTTATTCATGTATTTAGAATACTTTTCAGGCTTCCTTCTTTCCCAGCAAGTTACACTATTAATGTTGTACAAGCAAATATTAATAAATAATCAATTAGTTCATTATACAGTCTGAAATTTTCTTTTTAAAATATGTGTATAGCAGACTATGATCTTAGGTTTCTATTAGAACACATACTGCAGCCATGCAAGATTTAACAAGAAGGGAGTAACACTGTAAACAGCATTGCTCTCAGATCTACAGAAAATGGCTTTCTAAGATTTGTGCCAATCATTCGTTTTTAAAAATTGGGAATGCCTAGATTTAATAATTTGAGATAATTTTTTAAAAAGAAAATGAGCAGTGTCTTTTCATCACCATGGGCTCCTTTTACCTATTCTCCTTTTCTTAATTATCTTATATTTTCTAATCTTTTCTCAATATTTCATGATAATTCTTTTTCCATTCAGCTTATCTCCACATAAAACTATAACATGTTAGAATTTCTCACAATCATCTTTTCTTTCTTTCCTTCAGATTATTTCCTTTATCATAGATTATTTTAGATATATTAGAGTACCTAATATGTTTGGATTACCACAATAATAATTGGACATAGGCCCAATTCTGTATTGACAGATTTTCTTCCTTTTATGTAGCCCTATTAAAAGCAGATTTTTTTGTTGTTTTAGTTTTTAACATTCCATGTGCGGAATATTTGTGATATTTGATGGTAGTTTTGCTTTTAATTATATTGGCGCATTTAGTGTATTTCCAGTTTTTTAAATTGCATAGAAAAAAGGATCCTCAACCACTGCAGTATGAGGGTAGGAGCGGTGCTCGTGTTTTCCTGGTTCTTCGTCACAACCTGCCTTCAGGAATGGAAATCATCATGGCATAACTGGAGAGCAGCTTATCTGGCACATAAGCTTAGGGAATCTAAAGGGAGAATGCACTGGTTAATTGTGGGTAAGCAGAGAAAGAACAAGATATCGTCCTTTACAGGGACATGGATGAAGCTGGAGGCCATTATCCTTAGCAAACAAAATCAGGAACAGAAAACCAAAAACCACATCTTCTCTCTTATAAGTGGGAGCTAAATGCTGAGAGCACATGGAAACATAGGGAGGAACACACACTGGGGCCTAAGGAGGGTGAAGGTTGGGAGGAAGGAGAGGATGTGGAAAAATAACTAATGAGTACTAGGCATAATACCTGGGTGATGAAACAATCTGTACAACAAACTCCCATGACACAAGTTTACCTATGTGACAAACCTGCATTTGTACCCGTGAACTTAATATAAAAGTTAAAAAAAGAAATAATGGGATCATTTCCTTAATTGCAAGGAAATGTAGTAAGAAAAAAATATCTTCTTAAAAAAAGACTAAAATTTATATTTCTTTAGCAATTAATGTAAGTTTTTTAACCATTCAGCAGTTTATTTTCACACATCATCAAAAGATTCAAAAAGCATTATCCACACTTAAATGATTTGATTGATTTTTTTTTTTTAGTGAATCAAACTTTTTTTTCCTGATTGCATGAACTGACCGGGTGTTTGATCACTTTTAGTGGATATTGGCAATATATTGATATTACTAATGCCAACAGTACTTCTGATTAAACTTTGAACTGAGATTATCATGAACTTGACTTTTAATTTCTCATTAAATGTGAAAGTTCATACTTATTTCCTTGATGTTTCTTGAAAATTCTCTTGCAAACTATGTCAACTCTCTCGAAGAGGAATTAAAAATAAATTTACTTCCTTGATTTTACCAGTTGCCATGTTACTCAAAAGTTGTTTTTGTTTTTGTTTTGTTTTGTTTTTTCTTTAGGGAAAAAACCGTCAATCTAAGCAGCAATCAAATTAAAAGAATCTATGATGTTTTTAAAGTATTGCTACAATATAAATGAGAGTTATTAATCTGCAGCACACCAATCCAACTCCACAGGAAATCTACCAAATTACATAATAAACAGGTTGCTCCTTTTCTGCCACCTATAGCCTCTTCTCTTTGTTAATACAATTATAATAGCTGCTAATCTCTATAACTTGAAAAACCAGGCACACAAGCTTAGGATGTCTCTGATAAATAAGTTTTTAAGATGGGGCCTTCATTGTTTGTGAAGAGCTAATCATTCAGCAATTACATATTTGACAAGTTTGACAAGCTCAAACTTGACAACGAAATTGACTGCTGCTTAAAACAATACAAAACATCCTTTTAGGGGAAATTGGTAAACCTCTTCTGGGGAAATAAGATCAATTTTCCTGTCAACTGAATTTAAGTTGCCATGAAAGTGATAATATAGAGGTAAAATAAATGAATTTTTATTAATATTTAGTGTTAATTCAAGTGCCTCTTGATATCTCCCCAAATTTGTTTGTTAAAAATAAAATAACCTGTTGACAATCTATTTTTATAAATATCTTGTCATGAAAGATTTATGTTATCTATAATTTAATTGTAGTTTTTCCTTAAGCTATAACAAATAATGTTTGTGGTACAAATGTCATTTATATCCAAAACTTACTTAGATTTCAAAATATTTTTTACAAATTTATTTGCACATTGTTTCATCCTGAATCATATTCCTTCTTGCTGGATTAATTTATTTCTTAATGAAATATGTCCTTTAGCATATTTTTCAAGTGACGATAGGGAATTCTGTGTCATTGTGCGTCTATAAACTTCTTTATTCCATCCTCTCTCTTAAATGTTTAACTTTACATTGAGATTTATCTTGTCAGCACATCTTCATTCTCTTTTGGTCTTTCCTAATGCCGATGAGGTCTGTTATCAGCCTGATTGTTCTTCTGTAAATTAGCTTTTATCTCTATTTGATTTCAAAATTCTCTCTTTGTCCTTGATGTTCTGCAATTCCACTACAAAGTGATGAATAGTCACTAGGAATAATTCGGGTTTTTTTTGTTTGTTTGTTTTTTGTTTTTGTCAGTGTAGATTCTCAGTATAAGTACTCATTGCTTTCTTCGGTTTTCAAGAAATGTTTCAGTCATCATTTCAAAGATTTCCTCTTCCCTATCAATACTGTTATTTGTTACTGGAATTCTCATTAGACATATGCCAGGGCTTCTTGTTATTTTTTTTAATGCCTTTAAATTTCTTTTAATATTTTTCTTTTTTCTCTCTCTCTCTGTCTCTGTTGCATTTTGTATGCTTCGGTCTTCCTATTCACTTATTTTTCTCTCCATCTACATTTAGTCTACATACTCTCTATTATTGTTTTATATCAATTGTTTATTATTTTATTTGATTGAAATCTCCTTTTGGCTTAAACTAGTGGGGCAGGGAACACAGGATTCTATTGTGCTCTGAAGACATAAGGCGATAAGTGATTCCAAAGAGCAAATGCCTCTGATAAGACTTTAAGATATACAAGAGAAAGGAAGTTTCATTATCTAGGTAGCCCTACTACCTGGTAAACAGTCTGGCTAATAGTATGTTCTTAATAAATGTTTTCAGTAATGGATTAAATGTAAACCAAGTAAACATTAAACTTCACAACAATATACCTTAATATTAATATGTTGCCTCTACTAATTGTCAGTACTTCAAGTACAGTAATTCTCAAACCAGAGATATTAAAAATCACCTGTAGATCCACAGGTCCTACTATAGAGTTTCTGATTTAATACATCTGAGGAAAGATCTAAGCATCTGTATTTTTACAACATGTGAAATCACATAAACTATAATTTTGATTCTGAGAGCCAAAGAAGTATCTCGAGAGAAATACTGTTTGAGTGCAATCAGATTTAGAAATGGCAACGATAGAAGGGTTCCTCTTCATGACTTAGTCAGCAGATGGGACAGGAAGAGACTGACAAGAAGGAAAAGATTTGGAATGAGGGAGCAAAGTTAAATAGGAGAAAAGCTTGAGAATTTCTGATCCTATCTTGGAATCCTCCTGTTCTAAAACAAGGCTACCTTGTTTTAAAAATGCACAAATAATAAATATTTAGTCATTTGCTCTAGTAAATCATATGCATTTTGCAGCACATAATTTTTTTAACTTCTTCACATGGGTTCTTTTTTAATTAAAGCTAATTGGGAATAGGTAGAAAAGGTTAATATTGGGTCTGTTTCCTTGTGGATCTATTTTTTAAGATTTGCATTTAATTCTGTGGGATGATAGAATATATGTAATATAATTTAGCTTAATATCTATTTTGTGTTAGATGACAGTTTTATTAAGCAGAACCAATAATCATCATTATTCAGAATCATAATGGCCCATTATAAATGGTCTCATTTTCTCTAATTTTAATTTTACCTCTTAGAGTATGCCTTTCTAGAATTGTTAAAATGGTTATGCTTGGCTTCTTTCATAAATATCATTTTAACAATCAGTATGGAAACATAAGTCATCTAGTAGTTAAGTCCCACTATTCTACATTTTTGATACAAAACTATTTTAGTGTCTTGGTTTCTCTTAATTAAACTTTCAGACTAACAAATTTCAGGAAATTAAATTATCATCCTTTATGTATCAGAGCCTTAACATTGAGATGAATAGACTTTTGTTTCTGGGATGCCACCTTTCTGACTCTTGTGTTTCTTAGGGTAGAGATGAACAGATTAGACAAAAGAAAGACTTCTCTCCAACAGACAGCAGAATAATTAGATTCACAGTTCTCTCTTTAAAAATGTTAACAGACTAAGGTGGTTTTATGTTTATCCGGCATTTTATTTTTCTTTCTTTTTTTTTCTGAGATGGATTTCTCTCTGTCACCTGGGCTAGAGCGTAGTAGTATAATCTTGTCCTACTGCAACCTATGCCTCCCAGACTCAAGCAATCCTCCCACTTCAGCATCCCAAGTAGCTGGGACTACAGGCATGCACCACCACGCCCAGCTAATTTTTGTATTTTTTGGAGAGACGGAGTGTCACCACGTTACGCAGGCTCGACTCAAACTCCTGAGCTCAGGCCATCCGCCCACTTCTTCAGGGATTACAGGCGTCAGCCACTGCGCTTGAACTTATCAGGCATTTTTTCTTAGAATGAATAAATTTAGGCAACTATTGGATTATTTTCTGTCCCAACAATTGCAACAAGAGATGGGAGTTTAGAGAAGGGAGAAAACGGAGTTATTTGGGTCATAAATACTTCAGGGCAGAAAGGGCCTTAGAAGTTGCCTCATTTTAAGGCTCTTTTGAGTAACATCAAATATCTGTTTAAGGTAGTACAGTTTATTGAGCATTCTCACTTGTATCCTTTCATATAGGCCTACACCATTCCTTTCAGAGGAAGATCACTATTATTCTAAACTTACACCGAGAGGACTAAGTGTAGAGAAATTAACTCACATCCAAGCCAGTTACCTAGTTTGAGTGGAGGCAAAGCATAAGCTTTTTTCACAACATCAGAGTTTTTACAGTCAGAACACATCCCAGAGGCTTTGGATGCCTGGGAACAGAGGCAAAAGGTCAAACAAGTTCAAAAAACGAAGGTGGAAGGTCATCTCAAATACAAACTTTACCAGTTTTATATTATTGTCCAGGGACCAGCATGCAACAATTGCTTAGAATTCAAGGAAAGTCAACTCCTTTCAGCTTCTGTCATGGGCACTATAGGTGGCTCCTGTTGCTTTTGAGTAATAATTCTATTTCATCTATACATGATTAAATAGAACTCTCTTCTATAAAATTTGTGCCTGGACGAACCAAAAATGTATTTTCAAGCACTCAAGAGTATTCAGGGAAAAATCAGATCCATTCATGGATACAAACCTGGATTATAACCTATGATGCTATTATGTATTTTGATATTTTACTTTACACAATTCATTTATTTATTCAATAAATAATCAGTGAGTGCCAGAACTGTGTTATGCACTGATGTCACTGAGAAAGAAATATAGTCTCTGCCCATATAAAGCTCATACTCTGCTGGGGCAGAAAGCATTGATAATACAACATGGTAAATAAAATAGAATTGTTAGTAGGCCATGGGAATGTGGAAGAAGAGACTTCAAGGCAAGCTTTCAGCTATCTTTTGAGATGATTATTTCATGGTGATTCATTTACATACATGCATGTCAATGATTGAAAGTATGTATGTATATATGTAGCTGTACTCTTTCTTGGTTGCCACTCACTTTTAAAAATAACGTTCCCAATTTGTCCAAACAGAGAATCCCCATAAAGAACAGTAGGTTAGAAGTGCTCTGATTGGTCTTTGAGCATATAGTTTAACCTAATAGATATTGGACTGTCTTTAATATGGGGATAATGATAAGCTATGCTGAGAATCGCATTTAAAAAGTCTTAGATACATTAATGAAAGAAATACCTTTATTTTTAACCCAACAGACGTTTACTTTCTGGGTTATAACTATCTCTTAAAACATTAGCATGGAAAGCTGTAACTAGCCATGAATTCTGACAGTTTAGTAAAGTCTTTAAGATAAATCCAAAATAACTGAGAAAATAGAGTATTCCTGACAATATGTTTTGAATGTATAAAGCTCATGGTCAAAAATCATGGTCATATAGAAATCCATGTTCTGCCCCTTGAGTTTTTAGGTCAAGTATCTATACCCATTGATTAATATAAATAATACAAATTATATAAATTCTAGCCAAGTCGTTTGGTTATATTTTTGTTATCTTTATTTTAAATAAAAAAGATCATGGACTTCAGAGTAAGTCTTTGTAACCAAATTCTATCCTTGCTGTCTTTGACCCCTGGACAAATTTTATTCCAAAAATTAATTTGTTATCTAGAAAATAAAGATAATACAACCACATAGTTCTACTCTTAGGATTGAGTCCAACATGAGGAGCTGGTATAGTACCTGACACAGCAAAACTTCCACATCAATGATAGTTCCTCATTATGTTTGGCTGCAAACCCTACACTAGATCGTGCTTTTATTCTTTAAAAGCATTAAACATTGCAAACATCTTCTCACGACATTCCACCAGAGGCATTGAGTCAAAAGTCATTAATGATGCCTCTTTAACTTATTTTGTGGGGACATCAGACTCACCTGCCAGTCATTGGGCTGGCACATGTGAACAGACCACTCAAAATATTACATGGATTGTGTTTTCCCATGAATAAAAGTTGAGACTTACCATGCATTTTTATATATTTTCTCATAGTTACAGTGTTGAGTGATGTCTCATATTCTATTTGTAATGCGTATGCTGAAGTCAGTACAGTAAGCAGGAATTGGGGCCTTTTTCTCAAATTCATTAAAATATAAAACCATCTTATTTTAAAAACTGGATTAAATATAGATTCATTGTTTGATATCACATGTATAGCTTAGTTTAGTTGGTCAGAGATTGGTATTAATATATCAGGTCTGAAATTCAGTCTCCCCCATTCACCAATTATAATCTAATTGATTTTTCACTCACTGGGTTTTTTGTTTTGTTTTGTTTTAGGCTCACTGACTGACTGCAGCTGTAACTTCAACTTGCCAATGTACACCATTGCTCACAAGAGGACCAGCTGAAAGAGTATGTATGAATTTATTGCCAGCCCTTTCCTACTCCTAAAACAAAGCAATTCTGTAGATTTGTTGCTGATGAGTCATAGCACCATCTTCATATACAAATAACAATATTTCATACGGCACTATTTTCAGTGTAAATGATAACAGAGATCATGAGGAGACAGTACAAATTATCTCGGGCCATTGTCTTATTTATAGATTAAAGTACAATAATGTTTTTCACTGATTTATCTTCTGACATCTTAGTTAATTAAGTTACTTGTTTCTTTTATGTTCATTCTCCCCTAAGATCTGGCATGACTATTCTTTTCTTAAATATTCTTTCCCTTGTTAAATTGTTAATTTTTTTCTGAGAGGCAGAATACATTTTTATCATTATTTTGAGAATGCTAAGTATTTACCTAATTATCCTTCAGAGAACATTGGAAGACAATGCAGTTGAACAAATGGATAAATACTAGAAAAAGGTTACTGGATAATTCTATCATTTCTGGAACCCTCAGTCATTGAATTTTTCTCTTTTTACCTTCACATATTTTTCCTCTAGGTTACTCTTTTTTTTCTGACAGGTTTTCAAGCTTATATTTGGTCATTTTCTCTGTTTAAAAAAAATATTCTGGGAGTGTGCAAGTGCTCCGAAAATATCTATTAGCAAACTCATTAATTTAAGAACCTATTAATAAATTTGCTCATTTATTTAGAATGAAAAATATCTAATACAGTATTTAATTTTACATCGATGGCTTTTAGTTAACATGTAACTTCAAATCAGAATTTCAAATCAAATCTTATGCCAGTCCAAAAATTGAATAACTTATATAAACAAAAGTGTATAGGCCCAATATAAAACAGTAAAACAGAGATAATTTGTTAATTCATTTAGGCAGTTGATCAGTCATCTATCATACAATAATTGAAAGCCTACTTTGTGCCAGGAATTTCTTTAGATCCAAAGGTGAATAAGTCATAGTACATCCCCTCCAAACACCTATTCTAACAAGAAAGGTGCTATGTAGATATGGAAAAGAATAACAGCAATACAATGTGGTCAGATCTATTATAGAGGTATGTAGAGTCACTGAGAGACCATCTAGCCCAATGGATAATACAATCTGGCAGACAATATAGATTATTTCTGTTTCTATTTGGATTGCATTCTGATTGTTGCCAAGGAATTTTGTTTTATTGAGTTTTGTGTTAAATTGGCCAATCTTCAAATTACTTTAATTCCTTATATACATGCAATTAAGAGGTAGAATGAATGATACACTTTGATGAATGAAAGGATCACATAGGATTAACATTTGTAAAAAATTAATTTGAAAAATAGAGTTCAATCCTAAAATGGGAAAGTGACTACGAAATTAGAAACATGTTCCTGGAAACTTAGTAGCATTAGCCTGGCATTGACAATCTGATTCATGGTTCTCGTACTATCTACTCACCTTGTTCCTTTAGGGGAAATTTGACAATGATGTCTGAAAAATGTGTTGCCACTTTCAAAAGATTCTTGCTAGTGTTTTAGCAAAGTGGAAAGCAGTTCTGGCATTTTGAATAAATGTTCCCCCAATCTTCCCTGCCAGACATCTCATTAAGTAGGAAGCCTCACTAGGGTAATATAGAAAAGCAATTTAAACAGAAGTTTGATTCACAACATGATGATTTTGTAAATAATATTCTGGGAGGCCTTCTGTGCTTTTTATGGATTTAATTTTAATTTTACTGTTGAAGTTGCATGCCTTGCCCTGTCTTTTGTGACCAATATTATCTCCCTGCCACCTGTAACTTCTTTTCAAAGAGAAGAAACTATAAATAAGTATATGAAAACATTCCATAAATTACATGAGACTTCAAGAAATTACTGTTATTTCTAAAAGGATTATTTATTCATTATGTTCCTACATAAATATTCTCTAAAACATTAAGTGCACCGCTTCTGTAATTCGATGGTGCATTTTAATAGGAATATTATAGCCATTCTTTTAAATACTATATTATTATAATTGTCATAATTATAAATCTCTTGCTAAAGTGGACCCCTAAAAGCAGGATTGTTGTCTTATTCATTGTGTGCATCTTTGTATCTCTAACTCAGCACCAAACAAATACTTGTGCTTGATTAATATTTTTGAAGGAGTGAATAGGATGACTGACCAATGTTTGATACTTCCTGTCATCTACTTATTTTTTTTAGTAAATATGTCTTTCAACCTGATTGTCTTAGTTTAATATCCTCATTTGTCGAAACTGGATGAAAATGATCTTGAGCAGTTCTCCTATCTCACTTGCCTTTGTCCTGGTGCATGTTTTCATTCTTTCTTGGTTGGATAACAGAAATAGCCTTCTTTCTAGCTACTTGACATAAGTCAAGTGTCACCTCTTCATGCCTGACATCACTCTCAGAGTGATCTTTCCACACTCAAATCTGCTTATGTCACACTCATGCTCAGAATTCTTCCATGCCTGCCCTGCATTCCACCATGAATCTACATTCCAGTGTTATTTTGCATGGACATAGTACCATATGTGTGACAGGTCTCATCTTTTCATTTCTATCCCCCAAGTATCTTGTATCATGTTCATTAAATAAGTTGAATAAATGCTGTTTGGTTGAATGAAGGAAGATGGCTGTAGTAGCCCACCTATACCAAAGTATGTGCAGGATAATTAGTTCATATAAATTTCTATTGGAGCTATCTGAAAATGGAGATGGGTATTGTAGAAAAGCATTTCTCATAGATGCCTGTGCCTAAAAATTACCTGAGGTGTGTGTTTAAAATAAAAGATTTTGAGAGTCAGAATCTGCAAAGGAAGACTTGAGAATCTTTATATTCTAAAATAATTGCTATAATTGCCTCAGGGAGGTTTGGGAAAGAGCTCTTAGAGTAGTAGTTAATATTTGGAGGCTACTCAATGTGGGAGGCTGGACTATGTGACCCTAAATTTCCTTCCATGAAGTTTTGGGTGCTATGATTCTAGTAGAGGCCATAGTTTATAAATATGTAGAAGCAGGTGAGTGATTTCAGATTCAGCTAATTGCAGATAGGAGGGATTTGGGGTAAATGAATCCAAGTTTCATCAGATCTAGAGAGTTAGGACCAATTTTCAAGGATTCTAATCAAAATCTAATTCCCGAGTTTATTCATTTAACAACTGTTTATTGAACATCTATTATATGTCAGGTACGGGTCTAGGTGTTGGGGATATAGCAATGGCAAAACACACGTAATCTCTGCTTTTGTTCAATTGGTTTGTCTAGGGTCATCATACTTGTCTCTAGGACTCTCCCATGGTTAAGAGTGATTTTCATAGCCCCTTGATTCTTTTGCAAACTGAAAATGATCATCCTCAAAGACCCATCATTATCCTTGTTAAAAAATAAGTGTCAGCCTGGGCAACATAGCAAGATCTCATCTCTATGAAAAATAAAAATGTTAGCTGGATACGTGCTGGCATGTGCCTGTAGTCCAAGCCACTCAGGAGGCTGAGGCAGGAGTTGAGCCCAGGAGTTCGAGGTTACAGTGAGCTATGATTCTACCACTGCACTTCAGTCTGGGAATCAGAGCAAGACCCTGTCTCAAACGAAAGAAAAATGTATCTGAGTTTTTCAGTCTGACTGGAAAGTCCAAAAGTATCCTATGTCCTCTGAAGGTGTAGCAGGTAGGTTCAGATAATCAGACACTATTTCTCACCTTGTGAAATCCATGTATGTCCTTTTTCAAGGTTCTTTCTAGATCTAGCCTTGAGTCTCTGACTTAAATGCCTTTATAGTTTTAAGTACAATTACATTTTATTTCTTATTTTTATCTTTTGAACTGGGCATGTTATACTGATTTTGAGAAACCAATATATATTTCAAGCTCTGGAGGCAAGAGGGTCAAGTGGGGATAATTGTGGGCTTTGGAAATCAGACTAACTAAATTTTAGCTCCACTTACTGTTGAACCATGAACAAATTACATAACCTACCTGAGACTCAATTTTATCAGCTATAAAATTGGGATAATAGACCCTACCTCACAAATTGTGAAATTAAATGACATATAAAACAGTGTTATATATTATAGTGCCTTGTATGTAATCCTTACACATTAAAATTACTGTGTAATTTATCTGCATCATATAGCACACTAAGAGAGAGAGTTCTGAGGTAACTAAGATAATTTATAAATGTGCACTTAGGGTAATAGAGAAGTTTTTTTAAACTTTGTTAACTTTTCAGAACACCTAATATTTGTATGAAATATGGTAAGTGAAAATGATGACCCTGAGAAAAGAAACATTTTCTACTAACTACTTTTTTTAAAAAAAACCTTCATCATAGTCAAGAATTAGATTTCTTGATATTTCATTTCTATATAAAATTTCCCATTTTAAGGAACATATGTACATACATACAATAAAATTGCTATTTTTATAAGAAAATTCATTCAAAGTCTACTAAATTAAATTCAAGGACAGTGCAAGACCATATTGAAATAAGTTACATTTAAAAATAGAACTTTGCACATGCAAAAACAGGAAAAAAAATAAGCACGTGTGTTAGGGTTTTTTTTTTTTCTCCTTTTCAGTACAAAGGTTTTATAAGTGTGCAAGCCAAGAATGTCATGGTAATTTCTGTGAGCTTATTTCAAAGGACTACAAGAAGTGACATGGGTCACTAAATATGAATTAGGAAACATGAACTCTTGCATACACAATATCCCCAAAGAAAAGCAACGGAAAAAACTATCTTTCTTAATTTTGAGTCCAAAATGTCACCCATACCTGCAGTTGCAAAATAAAACAGAGAAAAATGGTCTTTATTAGCACTGGTATAAGTGTCCATGGGGTGGTACAGTTGACTTTACAAATAGAAAGCTGGGCTATCAAAATAAATATCCTTTTTATCTATCGGAATGAGGAATATTTTCACTAATCACCATGCTATAATTTTAAGAAACTTAGAGCATTTAACAATTTCTTTTATTGGTCACATTTCCCTGGGATCTTTGCAAGATGACTTCATCAAACACAAACGTATTTTTTAAACTGATAGATTAAAAAGAGAAAAAAGAGAAGTTATCTCTTTTGCTTCCAGGGGTTTTATGAGCCCCACATTTATGTATTTATCACTGTAATTCCCAGCACTACCATCACCACTGCCATCCACTATGTATATTGTACAGTTGGATTTCTTAAATATTTCCATTTTATGGTGTTCATTGAAAACAGTATTTATGTACAAACTGGGGTAAAAACGAAGGCTTTGCTCAGCAGACGTTGGAGGCAAAGGCCAAGCGCCATGTCTAAGCTCTGAGGGCTGCAGAAATCACTACTGTTGGCAAACATGCAGCCTGCTTAGGAAAATTGGGGTATATTAGCATGCCAATTGGAAAGCTCTGTGTTTGATTTCAAAGAAAGCATATTAGTAATAAAGAGATAATAATCCCCTTCTTCCCATCCCCCAAAGAAGGCTGAAAATAACAAGTGTTAGAGACAAGGTGGATAAATCATTCTACTACACATTGTTGGTGGTAGTGTAAATTGATACAGTCATTTTCAAAAATAATTTAGTATTTATCTTGTAAAACTGAATTTTCACACATTCTACAATCCAGAAACTCCTTCTCAAAATATGTGCATATATGTGTGTATATGCATACATGTATATGTATAAGAAGACATGCACCAGGAGACATGTACAATAATATTATTAGCAGTACTATTTGTAATAGCAAAGTAATGCCAACTCCAATGCTCATTGGCAGGAAAATGGACAAATAAATTGTGGCAGATTTGCACACATATGCACACACACACACAATGCAATACGTTCTTTTTATTTTTTAAGTTTCCTTGAGCCTAAAGTTTAGCAGAAAGCGTTTCCATATTTTGTATCTTAGCTTTCTACTGAGATAGATTGTTTTTAATGTCTGTGTTGCTGTCAGGCAAGTATTTGAGCTTTAAGTCTCAAGTAAAGGCAATTAGCAAATGTGAACCTGTTTACACTGAATTGGGTTTTTCCTTTTACCTGAAACTGTTGATGAAAAATTTCGGGTTTCAAGTAGCAAATTAAATTCCTGAGCAATTTTACCTATGTAAGGTAATTATTCATGGTTTGAGGGAAAGGAATAAGATTGTATACCTATGTAACTGACATATTTTATCTTAAATATGTTTTCTTTTAGAGTTTAAAATATAATGTTTAATGTTTCTCCTCTAACGTGGGCATAATAATGATAGTAAAACAGAATGCAGCATGTCAAGCAATTTAACTGTAGAAAGGAATGTCTTTAAAGGAATAAGAAAGGCAAGAAGGAGAGAAAGAGATTGATTTATTAGCCTCCCTAGTGTGTTCAAAATTTAACAATTCTTCCTGTCTAGAAATTGTTATATGTAGCTTTAATCTCTTCTACTACAATGCAGCTTCATTTTCTCTTTCTATGTCTTAGAGGGAAGAGGGCCCCAAGAGTGTAAGAGAAGTTAAAGAATAACCAGCACTGCAACCATGATTGGGTAGTGTTGACACGACTATAAAATAAAAGCTATTCCACTTGTTCTATCGCCCTTAAACTTTGGAAATAGTGTCCAATAGTGGAAAATTAAAAACAAACAAACAAAAAAGCCTGCCTTGTTTTCCAGAGGAAAAAGATCATGGGTCTGTCTCTCCACGATAGATTAGATCAAATATATTTCTTTCAAAATCTTTTAAAAACAAAAGTGAAGTCTAAAAGTTTTATGTCATCACTGTGATGTCAGTAACCTGTGACACTTAAGCAATTGATTCCTGTGTTCATTTTGCTTTATTAATAATCCTTAGTATATTGTCTGACACATTATCCTGTTCATACTTTCATCATCACTTCAATTTTGAAGATAGTCTCATTGAAACATGGACTCATGAGGGCCAGTCTCATCTGTTGGAGACTGAGATCATGTATCAGAAATACTCTGAGTTTTTGTGACCTTAAATGCAGTGTGAAATTGAATCACAATTACAGAAAAATACCCAGTCTGTAACTATTTGTCTCAGACTTCTTAATGGTAGTTCTTGTACTTGAAATGAGTTAGAGAAGACTATTCAACATCAAATCTTTTCTGAGAAACTTATTGAAGTGTATTTGAAGTTTATCATTCTCTTAAAATTTCTAGGAAGTTTTAGAAAAGCTTTTGGCTCCAACTGTGTACTGTCTTTCACATGACATTTCTAATGATCCTCCATAATTGTAGAGAGAACATTTGAAATATATCAGTGTATTCACTATTTATGAGACTTTTATTGCAAACATTGATGTAAACATTGTAAAAATGTCTCGAAATTGTTAAACACATAAGAAATATACATTATTATTATTCCACGTTTTTGGGAAAATAAATAAGGCACATTGGTGCTATCTCGCTTATTAACTGGAAATTATTTTTCTTCTTAGATTTTTTTTTTTCTGTTGTTGTTGTTTAATTTTAGAGACCGGGTCTGGCTCTGCCACGTAGGCTGGAGTGCAAAGGTATGATCATAGCTCGCTGCAGCCTTGAACTCTTGGTCTCAAGCAATCCCCCCACCTCAGCTTCCCAGAGAGCTGGGAATACAGGCATAAAAAACAAGGCCCCACAGATTTTTCCAAATTAATCATTAAATAAATCCTGAGCAGTAGAAGATTTAGGAGAAAAGCCTTTCTGTTTGTGTATGACCCCCGAAAGTCTGTCTAGAGAATAAATCCAGATGCCACACACGCACAGAAACTTTTTACTTATGAATAAATTTATAAAATGGTTGTTTTCAGAACATTTGCAAATGTTTATTACCAATTCATCTTATAATTACGAGTTGAAACAAATTACATTGTTTGTGATTTATGATTTTTTGTAAGTCTTTTACCAAGTACTAATTACATACATTTTCTGAATATCAGTCTAAATTTTTTTCAATTAGACCTTGCTAATTTTTTCTAGATTCCTGATTTCAAATATCAGCTAATTACAATACTACGTTTCCCATGAACTTTGTAGGTCCAAGGTTTTCTCTATAACTTGATAACCAATTTGAATTAATTTATTTTGGCATCGTATGGAATTGGTGTAAATGATCTTTCATTAAGGTGATATCAGTTTAAATCACAAAATTTAATTTCAGGAATGTAGCTCCATTTATCTATTTAATTCACTTATACTAACATCTCAACATATGGAATAAGAAGCAAACTATTGTTCATTAAAAAGTAGAAAGTGAAAATAATTTTCTGATCTAATGGTTAGTAATATTGTTATAAGCTTTTACTAGTTTCTACACAGAAAGTGACACAAAGCAAAGTCATATCAAGATAAAGCTTTTTCTTTTAGACTGTTGCCTGAAATTTCTTCCAAATAATTCAGCAGTTGCTCAGAAAACTACTAGTTTGATTGAATGTAATCTTGCAAAGATAATATCACTATTACATCTAAAAATTATTTCTACAGTATGAATAGATTACTTTATGTCTCTAGTTGTCTACCACGGAATATTCTTCATCTATAAATTTATGAGTATATTTTAATATGAAATCTATATTTTAAAGGCATGAACAGAAAGGAATTCTGTCCTGGACTATGTATGTGGGAAACTTTTTTTTCTATCCCAACTGAGTTCACGTGATTTAGAGGTCAAGTCCAAAGATTGTGCTCTGTAAAATACCCAGAGCTGCCTGGCCCTGAACTCCCTCTGGAAGTTTAGTTATATATTTATTAGCGAGAAATTATAGCTAGGTCAGGTCACCTGCAAGACCCCACCATCTGCTGTGAGTCCCTATCTTTAATGCAGCTCTGATTTCCTCCTTAGCTGATGGGTGTTACACATTTAAACAACACATGATGCCATTTCCCAGGTATAAAGTTAGCAATATTTTACCAGAATTGGAATATACAATTGATGTAAATACAATGAATTCAACACTTTAAAATATGGAGAATGGCAATTAATTGATAAACTCTCTAAAAATCATCTTGGCAAGATGCACTGTAAAGCTTAAAATGTTTGTATCATCTGAGACAATACATTTTATTTCTGGGAAGATATCATAAGGAAAAACTTGAATACTGACTAACTGTATATTGAAAGATGTTTATGACAGTGACATTTGCAATATTGAAACATAGGAATAACTTAAATATTCAACAAAATGGAACAGAGTATATAAATTGTAATATACCTATATGACAAAAAGATATTACAAATAAGCAAAATTTATAAGATTGTTCATAACATGGGTAATGCTTTTAAATAAATGAAAACTGACCATTGAAAAATAATCTTTAAAAAAGAATCACATAAATTTATGAAGAATTGTATCTCTGTATATGTGCATATCTGTATTTGTAGCTATTTCTACTTTCCTATCTAACTATATCCAAAACCCATAACAGCTTTTGAAGAGAGTCTATGGCCAGTCTGTTCTTATAAATTTCTTTACACTTTGAAAATTTTTCAAAATTGCATAAAATTAGATTACATTATATTTATAATTACAGTAATCTTATTAAAAAATAAACTCAGCCCTTGGTAGTGGAAAAAGGAGTGTCTTTCATTAATAAATATATCGCTGTCTGAAATGCACAAAAAACACTGTCACACTGTCTCCATATACTAGAACATTCCATCTCTTACTCCTCAGTGACAAATTTTGATGCATTTGATAACTTGATTCATATAAGTATTATCAATAATTGAGGCACTTAGATTAATGTATAATACAATTTCCAAAACTTTATTTTTGTCAAATATAAGATGATGTAAGTTGAGTTTTAAAAAATCTCAAAGAAGTTATCAAAATTGTAATTAAGACATAATTATAAAATCATGCAGAATTAGACCTTTATAATTCATCAAATATAGTATAAACAATTTTTTTCTGTGAATATTTTTTTCAATATACATTTTACATGCCTTCTTACAAACAATATTGATTTGAAGGACTTGAATCTATAATGTTTGGAAACTAAATAGTTTATTAGTTTCACTTAGAGTCTTACAAGCAAAGTCTTGGAGCTGTTAAAGGATCTTTGTTTTTATCCTAGCAATTACTATGTGTTGTTGTATTCCCACCAAGCTGCTAATTACAAAACTGAAAGAATGGTCTTAGGATAAGCATAACTTGGAAGGAGGTCTAACTGCTCAGTTTCATCCAAATAACTAAGGTTCATGGAAGATAAATGCTTCTATGAGGTGATTTTGTCCATGGTAAACACCACATCTAAGATCTTTATTTCTGTGCTTTTTAATTAACTAAATATAAGCGTGGAAAATGTTTATGAATTAATTGTATTGACTTAATATGTATGAAGTTTGCTCAACACCAGACACATGGTAGTACAGTGTTCTGCGCATAATAGGAACAAGTTGAAAAGAATGTTAAATGAATGAGTAAATGAAAGGCATTTAATGAACTCCAGTTTCCTTTCCTTTCATCTCTGTTTATTCTTTAATTGATAGCTAAGTCAAAAATTCAAATCTGCAGTGTGACCTCAAAGATTTAATGTTTAAAATAATACAAAGCAAACAAAAAATATATTTATTTTGTTTAGCATAATTTGAAAACTTCCAGAGTTAAACAAATTCAGTTAGTAGGCAAACTGCTATGGGGTTTGTTAAATTCAAGTTTCAGGGGAAGTAGAAATTCTTATATGTGCCTAAATAATAATCCTATAATATATATTTTCATGATTATAATAAAATTACTTATAGGCCCCTACAGGTACAATACTAAGAGGTGCAATCACGATGAATTTGCACGAAGAATGCAAATTTCATTTTTGCCAAAATGATGTGACTTACATCACACGTCGCTGTTATAGTTTTAATAGATGCTTAGCAACGGAATCTATAGCCTTTGTTTGGTAATGCCTATCTTAGGAAAAGAAGCATATTCAACTGGAGCTAGGAAAAAAACTTGTTTTTATATTAATTGATGCACATTAATTGTTTACGAAGATATTTAAAGATTCCCCAAGACTATCTTTTGAATAAACCATTTGCTAAATCATAGAGATGTAAAGAGTAATTGAAGGGACTGATATTTAACAAATGCTTGTAATTTGATTTTTTTGTGTATTATAGATATATGATTTTATGGGTAACAGAAACTGAATAATATATTTATCTTGGGGTAGAATTGTCATTAGTAAGCTAAGAAACTAGAAATTGATATATCTGCTTGGGCTAATTTGAAGATGATGTTCTGTTTGAAAATAATTTTTAAAGTAATGAACTACCCACTAATACTACATATAGGCTTTATTGAAAACTAAAAATGCAAAACAATTGAGATACTGATCATTTTCTTAAAAAGAGGAGGGAAATGAGAAATGGTTTTACTTTTCAGTCAGTATGCCATGGCCGATTAAAGAAAAATGTGATTTCATTGTATGCTACAAAGGAGGATGACATCAAAGTGTCCTCTTGGTAGCAAGCTAGCTATATAAACCACAAAAAGAGAGCTGCATTAAAAATACAATACATTGAAAGAGTAATTTTTCAATGCTATGTAAATACTGTGGACATTTTAAATTCAAAGATAAGCAGAATCAGCAGATAGTGACAGTTTCAAATTTGCTAAAAATCAATACAAGAGCAGTAAAATGCAATTTTCCTAAACCAGGCTGTAACTTCAAGTGAGCTGAACCATTCTTGATGCAACTGAGAGATTTTTTTTTAAATAGGACTTAAGAAAATGGGATTTAACATTGTCTCATTTTTTTAGTGGCTGAGCAATATAAACGTAAAATGCTTTGAAGTAATCTGCCTTATATTTTTATTAGCTTCAGAGCTTCTATATACATATTTTATGTTCTTTACAGAAGCTTAAATAGTATTACATTCTAATTATTATTTGCAGATGGTATTTGTTTTTCTCATAATGACCAGTCAGAAATCAGATGTCTGAATTGCATGAAAAAGAATCATTTCCTGTTGAGTAGCAGTTACTCAGTATGCATTCTAGCTCTTGCTATCTCAGAGGGAAAGATTTAAATAATGTATGGTGGGTTCCTTTGTAATGAGGTGCTCTTTTCTTATGTTTTGTTGTGATTTTGTCATGTTAGAGGAAATGTCATTAGTTAAAGGGACACAAATCATATCAAGGATTTTATCAATGCCATATAATTGACCTATATATATTTTAATGGGTAGGTGAATGTCATTCAAGGCTCTTGGGCATTTAATTCAAATACTAAATTTAAGAACCACAAGCATATTGATGAGTTAGGAAAAGACGTAGAATTGTTTGCATAAAACAAGACCTGGGTGAACATCTTTTTTTTCTTTCTTTCTCATCAAAGATTGATCTAAAGATTTTTTTTTGAGGTAGACCTATTTGATAGCCATAGTCACTTTTTGGTTCCCAGAGTGGTAATAAAGAAATCTCTCAATAAAACACAATTTCCCTTTTGTCTGTGTCCAGTATTCTTTTTCTCTTCATATGCAGCTGTTTTCTTAAAGCTTTTTTCAAATGTGAAGACCATGAAAAAAAAAAAAAAAAAAAACAGTTGCTGAAGAGCCGGGTAGCTTTTTAAGCCTTGAACTGAAGTCTTGCTTTTAAGCATTATTTCTAAAATAGGCAATCCTGCAATAACAAAAATAAAAATAAAAAGTCTAAGCAAAATTTAACAAAAATAGTCTCCCTAAAGGTATCCTTCATCGTCTGTCACATCTTTTCTTAAATGTTTCCTAAATGTGAAATCTCTTGTATCCTCTAGCATACTTGATGTCTTCAGTTATCAATATTTATTTTGTGCATTTCTTTTTATTGCCTACACATTTTGCTATTATGCCATGTCAGGTACTTTGTTAATTGACAGTATATGTAGCCCTGTATTTGCATACATGTCTAGGAGGCATAATAAGTAGTAGCGATCCACAGAACACAAATCAGAACCTCCTATGCCAGAGAAAAATGATTTCTTTTACCAAAGTTGTATGATATTCTTTTTAACTTAAAACATTAGAATGTTAATTTCACCTGTTTTCCAAAAAGCATGCCATTATTATTGACATGCTACTGGCTTTATGGTCCTAGGATGCATGAATTATTAGTGTTGCCTGACATTTTTAAAGTCCTAACGCTATAGCCTATACCAGTACTTCCTGTTAGCTATTATGGTCTTTAAGAGTGCATGCTAGATGTTGATCAATGATTGTTCAGTAATTCAGAGGTGTCAAATTCTCTCGTGGGTTAAAAAAAATGTTGGTTCTTTCTGGATTTTATAAGACAATATCTAAATAAAATTTTAATGCACTGAATCTGATATCTAGAGGACAACCATCTTGAATTTTGAAAAGAGACTACACTTACTTTGCTACCATTATTTGTTTAAGAAATAAAACTATACTATTGAAATGCATTTAGTTATTGGATTTTAGTGCCTTTTTCTCAAAACATTACAATGAAATATTATAACAGCACTATACCACATAAAATTGAATTTATCTGAATTTTTATTATCCAAAAAGTCCACCTAACTAGAAAAAACAATCAGGATATTTAATTTATAGAAAGGTAAAGTATATTTATGACTTTTTAATTTTCTAGGAACAATACGCTGATTTTTATTAGGCTGAGTTTTTAAATGGCTATTTGCTTGTCGTAGAAAAATACAAGCATTTGAAGCTGAGACATTAAAATAGAAATATCAAAGACATCTGCTTTTATCTGAGATAATTATTATCTTTTATTTATATTAACATTTTCAGTGTGAGAAGATGTTAACTGAAAATTTTGAAATCTTTAAGCAAAGCAAAGAATTCTCAAATACATCTGTGTTTGGAATTTTTAATTGGTAAAGAATCAAAGTGGAGATGTCTTTCATTTTTTTCCATGTATATTAAGCCTACCCTATCAGCAGGAAGCACTTTCAATTAGGAAACCTGTAATGAAACTCAGCACAATTAATTGCCTGTTAATCTCTCATGCTAGAATTATATGTCCAGTTACATTGCTAAGTTTTGGGTTTGGGCATTTGCTTTATATAAACTGACTCCCAGCTCATCAAAGGAAGTATTACAAAATTCAAGTGATTAGCTCCAGTGATTAGTTGAGAATCATATTTTCCAGTACTCTTCTATCTTGAAATCCAATGACTGATTTTAAGATCTCGCCCCAACTTAAAGCATTTCAGTCTTTAGGACCATTTTCTACATCTTGAAACACTCCTCTTCTCCTTTGGCTTCCATTCTTCTTGTTCTCATCTCATCCCATCTGTTAAACAATCCTTTTGAACTTCCTTTCTGGGCCCCTTCCCATTTCCCATTTCTTAGGTTCTATTTTTGGTACTCTTCTCATTTATCCACCCATAGAACATTTATGAAGTATTTACTATATAGAAAATTGACTGAGCATGGTGGCTCACACCTGTAATCCCAGCACTTTGGGAGGCTGAGGAGGGCAGATCACAAGGGCAGGAGTTCGAGACCAGCCTGACCAACATGGTGAAACCCCATCTTTACTAAAAAGACACAAATTAGCTGGGTGTGATGGTGTGTGCCTGTAATCCCAGCTACTCAGGAGGCTGAAGCAGGAGAATCACTTAAATCTGGGAGGCAGAGGTTGCAGTGACCCCAGATCATGCCATTGCACTCCAGCCTGGGTGACAGAGACTCCAAGTCAAAAAACAAAAGAAAGAAAATTGTGTAAAAAAAACTCTGAGAGATTTAAAAGTGTATACAACAAGGATAATGTCCTGAGGACTTTGACATATAATGTGTAAATAGATCATCCCAATTGGATAATATCAACGCTTGTCTTCTCTCTACTTCTATTCTGCCTGGTTAATCTCACTTTCCTCAAGACTTTAACCACGTGATATGTTGACCATCCCTAACATTTCTATCTAGAGCTGTGCTTCCAGCTCCTAACTGGACCTCTCTGCCTGCTTGTCTTCTAGGTACTTAAAACTCACTGTGTTACACATTAAAATTTAAGATCCCTCTACCAATGCTCATTCACATCCCCAAAAATCCTGGTTCATCTACTGAATTCTCAGTCTTCAACACTGCCACTTGGTTTAACACTTTCCCAACCTCATACCCTCTAATTTATCCTTGATTAGTGCCTTCTATTTCCTCTTTTACATTCCCAGTTTGCTGATTTTCCTCAAAAATGGTTTCTGAATATCAATCCTCATTACAACCTTTTTTTAAATCTCGGTCCTATATCATCACCTCTTGTCTGGCAAAAGTTTCATATTCTATTTTCCTACCACGTTTAGTAGTGTAAGTATAAGGGGCTTTGGAATCTTTCAAAAATGATTAAATGTACATGACTTGGCTGTGTGATTTCGGATGGCTGATTGTTCCAGGCTTCAGTTTTCTCAACTATTAAATGAAGTAATAATCTGCGCATTTCAAATTTATTGAGAAAATTAGGTAGTATCTTGCTAGAAGGTGATTAGCACAATTCCTGGCACTTATTAAATGCACAAAATACACATTTGTTATTTTTTCACTGTAATTTATCCTGAAAAACATTGCAAAAGTTATCTTCCTGTAAAACTTGATCATATTATTTTTCTCTTTAAAACCTTCAGTGATTTTACACTGGCTACAAATCACAATTCACCTGAACATTCTAACGCCAATTTACTTCTCTGACTTCATTTTCTACTCCTCCACTTCAGGCACGTTTTGATTCAGTCGTACCAACCTCTCATCACTCAGAGCTCTCTAATCCCTGTGAACGCTCTACACCTCACTCATACTGTTCCCACCCACTTTCTGGAAAGGTCTTCTCCCACTTCTTTTGGTAAAACTCCTACTCATCTTCAAGAACCAGCTCAAATGGCACATCTTTTGGAAGTCTTCCCTGACTCATCCAAGAAGGAATAGTTACCCTGACACTTGTGTTTCTGTATCACTTTCTTTACATACATAATAGTATACTACTTTCTTGTGACTTTTTCTATATGACCTTCAGTTTGCTAAACAACAATAGCAATAATTAGCATTTATAGAGTGCTTACTATATGTATGGCCTTGAGAAATAAATTTATCTTGCTTATCTCATTTGATCTTCACTACAACACAGTGCAGTAGATGCTATTTTAGTCCTATTTTGAAGATAAGCAAAATTAAACTTAAAACTTTGCAATCAATGCAAAAATACATCTATTACATATCAAAAAATTTAAGTTAGTAATTAGTCTCAGATGAATAACTTACATAGATCTGACTTCAGAGTTCACATATAGTCAAATATAATCATAAACATATATAATCATAGATTCCAATATATATGTTGGTGCAGAAACTCCTTTGAGAATATAATAAAAGTAAAAGAAAAATGCAATTTTCAGATCCATACAGAATTTAGTATATATCAGGTTGTTCATGGATCCTCTAAAACACTTTTATAGATACTTAGAAATCCATTGATCTAAAGATAAGACACTCTTCTTTACAGATAAAATTTTTGATCCTGTAATATGGTGAAAAAGTATTCTCAAAGTTTTTATTTGTACATAAAATGTATGGTTAGTAACTAATTGCATATCTTCAAAACACTAGAAGAGAGTTCTGAATGTTCACAACACAAAGAAATGATACTTGTTTGAGGTGATGAATAGACAAATTACCCTGATTTATCATTATACATTGTATAAATATATCAAAATATCACTGCATTCCATAAATAAGTACCATTATCACATCAACTAAAAAAAATCTGCATTTTAAATACCAGCCTTCAGTTATCCCCATAAAGTGTCCCATAAGGAACTTCTAACTCTTTAGGCTCTATGGAACAAAGTTTGCAAAACACTGGGCTTAAGGTAGTGGCATGTTTAATCCCACAGAAATGTTTACTTCTCTCCAGGTTGGACAGTGTCTATGAACTGTGCCTGACTTACCACTGTATTCTATAATCTGCTTTTTAAAGGGTTATTTACACAATCAAGCTGTTAGCTGAATATTTAAATGAGATTGGGATTTGAAAGTAGAGTAAGATATATCTCCACAACCAAGGTAGATAGGGAAAATTCCTTTTTGTCATGAAAACTGAGTAACCTTGGCAAATAGCTGACACAAATGAAGATATGCTGATCTAGATTATTAACACCACCCCTGGATATATGTGGATCAGTGCTTAAGCACGTGAATTATGAGTTAATCAGTAAATAAAATGAACAAAGTTGTGATTATAAATGGGTAGCAGAGATTGCAGATTGCCTGCCAGCAGACTCAATTTGGCCTACAAATGTGTTGTTTGGCCAGCATAATATTTTTAAAAAATTTAAGCCAGTATTTAAACATCAGGATATTTGTTTTTTACATGAATCCCTGAGTTTCCAGCTTTCGCTTCAAAATTTGGAAGCTCTGACAACACTGGGCCCACATTCTCACGTAGCGACAATTGGATAGAACTGAAAGCAACTGTTCCCTCTACACAAGACATGTACTTTCTATTACAGCACAGCTCCCAGTAGACCCACTTCACACATATACTGTACCTGTCTATCCCCTCTTGGGCAGTTGTAACCCTAGAAGACTGGCCTGAAAATTTGAAGAGTTTAAGGAAACTGCTATTTTAAATAATGCAACATGTGCTGCAATGTCCCCCCCAAAAAAGAAAAAACACATACAAACAAAAAAACACTTCTTCTGGAGTGCAGGCTGTAAACATATACTTCTAGGTAGCCACTGAGGCTGTTATGACTCCCAAGAAATGATGAAAATAGAAAAATTTCACCTCTATTTATTTGGATTCATACCCATTTTACTAAGGAGATATAAAAGACTTTAATTTCAGCCTATCCAGTCGAAGGCAAATCAGTTCTGCAGGTAGTAGCGAAACAGCATGGAACTTAGGTACTATATGATGTGTGATGTGTGATAATCAAATCCAGAAGCACAGTATTCTTTTGGTGAATTAAGTTACAATTAGATGTAACTTTTGGTATTACACTATAAGAATGACAGAGGATGAGGTTGAGGTGGGGCTAAAATTTCTTCCTCTTCTCTCTGTATTGTATTATTTCATTTGTGTTATCACCGTGTAGTAAGAAACTATAATATTATAATATAAGCAAGCAAAGCAAATGGGAAAACATCTTATAATTCTGTTTTCTGGTTTCTGCCTGGTGATGATGAACATGGTATCATTTTAATGGTCTAGTAGTTATAGTATTTCCAGTTATTATAAATCCTTATAATTCTACAGGGCTTTGAAGGAATTCTATTGAGAAAAATATAACTATATCACAGTTTAATTGTTTATAGTGACTAATCAACATGACACAAAATATCTATTCATGGTGCTTTCTTGAATCTTAGACTTAACTATATATTGAAGAACTGATTTGATTTAGGAGGACTCTGAGTCCTTAAATTATTATGGAAAAACCAGCTCACATTTCTTTGATGTGTCACTCATCTTTTAGTAGCCCTGCTAATATTAGAGCACTTCATTTTTTTTCAGAACATTTTCACATACTGGAAAGTTGCCTTTAGGTATTGCAATTAAGTCAATTTTAGGATATTTAGACTAATGGAAGTATGAACAGTGTAGCTCAAATAGAAGGGTGACTGATTCAGGACTTTTCTTTATGGTTCAGCAGTCCTTAAGGACTAGTGGAAGATTTAATAACTCTGGTAAGTAGTGACAGGAGAAATACTATCTAGGAAGACTGCAGAAATATGAGAGTTGTCATTTATATTAGATCTTTGCCATTTATGGATTTGCTGTTTGAAATTTGACTATTCATGAGCGTTCTGAAAAGTTTACAATAGAACTATGACCATTTTTTTCAAAACTTCAAATTTGGATTATTTTCTTTTAACTCTGGTAATGTGAAGAGTCACTTAGTGAGTATTGTGAGTCACTGTGCATCATGCTCAGCGCTGCTTGTTGTTCTCCAACCATCTCTGCATACAAAACATTTATCTTAGAATTGTTTAAAAGAAACAAGAAAATCAGGTTTCTTTGTGGAAAGAAAATACCTTCAAAGGAGAGAGGCAAAAGTGATTAAATTTCAGTAAAAGTATTTCTCAACTCAAGCCAATGCTGCACTAGCATTTCTATGTTAGTAAACTTGGAAATTGAAAATTTCAGGAGTCTACTATTCTTTAGAGGTACCCTTTAATACTTGTTCTTTTATATTTCAACAATGGAAATCTCTGAGCTTGCTAAAAGGCAAATTTAATCTTCACTTAGTCAAACAAAAATATTTATTGAATGCATATTTACGCTTGTCATGGGATTACAGAGATTAAAACAAAGTATTATTACAAATAAGTTTCCTTCCAGAGATACTCCACTCCCTCTTGATTTAAAGATCTCTATATCTTATCATATATATGATTATCCGATTAGATTCTTTTTACCCCACACTTTTTAGAGTGACCAGTATTTTTAAACAAACAAGGCTAGGCTCAGTGGCACATCCCTATAATCTCAGCACTTTGGAGATGCCAAGGCAGGCAGATTACTTGAGCCCAGGAGTTTGAGCCTGGGCAACGTGGTGAAATTTTGTTTCTACAAAAAACACAATAATTAGCTGGGTGTGGTGGTGTGTGCCTGTAGTACAACTACTTGGGGGAGAGATGGAAGGATAGCATGGGCCAGGGAGGTTGAGCCTGCAGTGAACCGTGACCACACCTCTGCACTCCTGCCTGGGTGACAAAGGGAGACCCTGTCTCAAAAGTAAAGTGAAGCAAGCAAAACTACAACAACAGTAAGTGTTTGTAAAAGTGTGGAGAAACTGGAACTCTTGTATACTGTTAGTGGGACTGCAAAATGGTGCAGCTGCCATGGAAAGCCATATGAAAGTTCCTCAAAAAAATTAAAAATCAAACTAACATATGATCCAGCAATTCCACTTCTGAAAATCTATCAAAAACAGCTGAAATCAGGTTCTTGAAGAGATATTAGCACTTCCATGTTCATCGAAACTTTATTAAAAAAGCCAAGATATGGAAACAACTCAAGTGTCCATCGATAGATGAATGAAAAAGGAATATGTGGTGTATTCATTCAAGGGGAACATTAGTCTTTAAAAAAAAGAAGGAAATAATGAAATGTAAGTATAAAATATGGATTATTTTTTTAAAATACCCAAAAGCTATTTTCTTTTTGTTTTGAACAAAAAGTTTTATTATTAGAAGTAATTGGTCATTTATTTTAAATTAACATTATAGCAAAAGGAGGGAAAGGTTTTTTTATACTAAAAATCTGAAATAGTTATTGAACTTGAATTACTCTGACCAAATATGTAATTGTAACAATTTGAGCAATGTTTCAAACTTTTGAAACATTTTTCACATATTTCACAGTTTTTCAAACTACATTATCTACATAAAACCAGCAGATGTTGGCTCTGTGTGTCTGTGTTTAAACACTTGATAAATAAATACTTAGCATTTACATAGCACCTTACAGAGCAGTCAAACATCATAAAGTCATTTATTTAATCATTAAAGGAAATAGATGTCAATAATAACTTAGAATATATTATTGATGTCACCAAAAACCTAATTCCATAAAACCTTGCAATAGAGAAGTGGAAGAAGGATGCTCAGAGAAACTGTCTTTAGGTTTTCGTAAGTTAGGGAAATTTGTCTGTTACTTACAGTTAACATAGGACATGTAAGAATTTTCTCCCCTATGTGACCTTGGAGAATATTTTTATCCACGAATAATAGAAGCTTAAAAAATGAAAGAGGGAATTCCCTTAACACACCCATTATTTAACTTTACATACTGAGAATAAATTGGCTGTGGGTTTATGAGGCAAGAATCAGATCTCAGACCTCTGCCCCAACAGCACTCAGGAATGACAATTGTCGACATACATACAGTCACAAGTCGAGAAGTGGGGTACCCCAGACCTTGGCCTCTCCATGCACAGTAGTTAGATATGACACAAAGTGGTATCTTGGTTTTTCAGCTGGCAAAGGTAGAGTTTATAAATTAAAAAGTACATTCTTTAATGGTTATAGTACATTTTTTTAGTTCATCAGTGTAATAATATCTCCCTATTATAAAATACTAATTTTATTCAATTCAAGTCATATGTAATTTTCTCATTCATAACTAGAATTCAGCTATTCAGGTAAAGGGAAGAGTTAATATTTGAATAAGTGATTCTACCCATGTAAACATGAAGAAGCCGTCTTAATCTCTACATTTTTGTGATTGCCAGTATTTTTATTAATTTTCATGACTTCAATTGACTCTGATGCTTGAACAGGTTCTCCAGATCTGTAATATAAGTTATCCTAGCACTTTGGGAAGCTGACACAGGCAGATCACTTGAGGTCAGGAGTTCAAGACCAACCTGGCCAACATGGTGAAACCCCACCTCTACTAAAAATACAAAAAAAGTAGCCAGGCGAGGTGGCAGGCACTTGTGCTCTCAGCTACTGGGGATACTGAGGAAGAAGAATTGCTTGAACCCAGGAGGGGGAGGTTGAGTGAGCTGAGGTGTGCCATTGCACTCCAGCCTAGGAGATAGAGCAAGACTCTGTCTCAAAAAAACAAAAACAAAAACAAAAAAACCTTAGGAATGTATGAGTTAAAGTAACATTAAATTAACTTTCTTGCATGAACAGTATGATTTACTATGGCAGTAACTCTAGGCACATTAATCTTTTACCAAACTCTTAAGAGAAATCAGTTGTATAAAATTTCATGCAGAAGTAACTAAATCTTAATGGTAGTTACCAAAAAAGAGATATGACTCCTTTTAAATGTGCTTCTTTCATTTTGAAAAATAATTAGCACTGGAATGTTTTAGGTGGATTATTGCAAAGGAAGCACTATAGCATGGTGATAAAGTTCAAAAAGTGCTCTTTAGTCAGATTGCTTTTTTCAAAGCCATGCTCCGATAATACTAATATTTTCCTTCGGGACTGTTTTCTATATATCAAATGGAAAAAAATAATAATGCCAGTCTCACAGAGTGTATTGAGAAATAAACACTCCATTTAAGCTAAGCATCATGCCTGGCACAAAGAAAATGCTGCATACATTTTTGATATTAGAAATATAACACCATTAAAACTGAGGTAGTCTCAGTATAAAAATAAATTACATTGTGTGACTGTGAGGTTTCAAATTTTTACTTACAATTGGTTTGGGGTGTTTAAGAAATGTTGACAGTATGTGTGTGGGAGAGCATATTTCTGACTTCTTTCTTTCCTGTAAAGTTAAATGTGAGATTTCAGTTGTTTGCATAGCATTCGAACTACCATTTATACATGTTTCTGAGATACTATCTATGAAAATTACCTCTACAGGCTTCCTATCTGTTTCCTCTAGCTTGTAGTCTACACCAATGTAGATAAGTGTAGTACTGCATGCTAACATATTCTGCAAAAGACATCATGGATTTAAAAAGTTTCATTGATTCAATTATTATTGGAGTTATCTCTACGTACCATTTACAGTAAGCATTCCAAGCAGCTGCTTCATCATAAAATTCTTAGTAGAAAGAATTAACTAACATAGATAAGGAAAAATCAAATGCTCCTATATATATACATAAATACATATATATATATATATATACACAAAATACATATATATATAAAATACATATATATATATAAAATACATATATATATATATATATATAGAGAGAGAGAGAGAGAGAGTCTCGCTCTGTCTCCCAGTCTGGAGCACAGTGGTGTGATCTCAGCTCATCGCAAACTTTGCCTCTAAGGTTCAAGTGATTCTCTTGTCTCAGCCTCCTGAGTACCTGCTATCACAGGTGCCCATCACCACGCCCAGCTACTTTTTTGTATTTTTAGTAGAGATGGGGTTTCACCATGTTGGCGAGGCTGGTTTTGAACTCCTGACCTCAGGTGATCCACCTGCCTAGGCTTCCCAAAGTGCTGGTATTACAGGCTTGAGCCAATGTGCCCAGCCTATATCTTCTCTTTATGCACACATTTATTTCACATCTACTTCAGAGGTCTGTTGTCTTAGCTGAGCTTTCTAATATTTGCATGGGGTGCACAATTAGTAAAGTGTTACTGATACATGTTTCAGAGGTTAAAACCATGCAAGAATATGTATTTATAGAGTCCCCTGCTTTGCTGGAGCTTGCTCAAGACTTTTTGTAATAAGTAGCAAATAAATAATTTGCTTTGTTTTACAGAGACCCCATTCTGAAAAAAAAAAAAAAAAAAACGCAAAACAACAAAGCAAAACAAAATCTTGCCTATAGACTTCTATAAGATTAGAATGTTTCTTAGTGATAGAAATAAGTGTGTACAACATAATATTATAATCCAAATAATTCTAAATACTAGGCCTTTCAACAAATTTTGTGTTTTAGGTTGCTTTATTTCATTGAAAAATGACCATGATCTCAAATATTCTAATGTCGTGGGATTTACATTACAATTTAAAGTGTTTACATTTTTATTAACTTTGATTTAAGATAAAACAAATTCAGTTGAAATTAACTCAATATGTTTCAAATATTCTGTAAATTACTTTTATTTTACTATTTCATGAATTACACTTTTTAAAGTTTTAGGACATTGTCATGATTATAATATTCTAAAGTAAATCATTTTAGAAAACAGACAATTTAACAAAATTTAAATCAGCTGTCTCCTATCCGTTAACCTAGTAGCTCTTAGTACCCTAAGATGTCCCCTCTTTTGTTCTCTTAAGAAATAGGTGTCCCTCAAATATCTGCATTTATCTGTGTCCATATGGTTTTGAACAAGTGGTGAAAGTATTCACTATTTGCTGTGTACCCACACTTGTATAGTTCAGCTGGAATACCATCTGGTGTGGTACTCTTCCCATTTTCCTCAATTTGATTGCTTTCTCAATCTGGAAAATGGTAGCTTGATCGTCCAACGGGTCTCCAGATGGCTGCTGGATCATTCTATGTAGTATCCATCAACAACGTTTGATGGGTTATTTAAAGTTCATCCAAGGTATTTGCAAGTTCATTATTCGGTCATAAAATATCAGATATTTCAATTGGGGAAATAACATAATCTCAGATTTCAGGAAAGAAATCTTTTGGATTAGTTTGAGGAAAGAAATAAGAAAACACATTTATATCTTTCTAAGAAGCAGATGGCTACTCTTACAGTGTTAGTTATCCAAAATTGTTTCTATTTTTACCCTTCTATATTGGCTAAGATGACATTTTAGCGGAAACAGCATCCTTACATACAGACCATCTTTGTTCCTTGAAGGACAACTGTTGAAATTAAAAAGCATATGAGATTAAATTTTTGCAGAAAAATGAGGCAGACCAACATGGCTACAAGGATCAATTAGTGTAAATTGAATCAGATCATAATGACACCAAAAGATAGATGTGATCTGAGGCAAGAGTGTATAGAAGTGAGACAATGGTGATGTATATCCTTATATGAATATATAAAACATGCCTAAAGGAGATCATGGTTTATCACCCTTGTTTTTTGTTTTGTTTTGTTTTGTTTTTGCCTTCCTACCAAAGCATATCAAGCTTTAATGAATTTTGAAGCACCAAAAATTTATAGTTTCTTACTGTATCATTCAACAGCCTCCATTTCTCCATGTTTTGGTAAAATGATGAGAGAAAATGATTTTTTTTCCCTGTCTACCCAGCTCCTGTTTTATGAGTAGCTGACTTTAATTTTATCTTAGTTACATTTCCTTATTTTCTCTTCTCATTCATTCATTTATCATTTCATTTCACAGTTACTGAGTATCTACCAGAGATTTAGAAGAGACCCTTTACCCTGTTAGTTATCCAAAATTGTGTATGCATGAAATTCTTTGTGAAGAAGGCATAGGTCTGAAATCAGTAATTACATTTGACATCATAGATACCATAAGGTATTCATAAGGAAATATGAAACCATGGAAAGACTCCTACCCTGCCAGGTGAGTTCCATGTCAATAATGCCTTCATATTTTCCTCAAGTACGATCTACATAGAAAAATCTACTCCATTTGATCTTTCACAGAAGAGTTACTGAGATGTATTCGATGATATCATTTGTTGTATAAGTAGAAACACTTCTAGCTGGCTCCAAACATTAACAATAAATCTTAACTGAAACGGAAACATAATTTTCAGCTTACGTCATTTGTGTGATACCTGTAAAAAATGTATCTGAATGAATTGTTCCCTCCTTCTAATACTATGTAAAAACGGAAGGGACATTCATGACTCTAATCTGGTGTCTATTCATTCTTTGGGCAAAGCTTTATTTTACAATTTCTAGATTGTGATCAAAATTTACCCTTGTCTTTCAAGCTTTAGCCTTTAGGTTAAATTATTGTTGCACGTCTTATTTTACAAGCTTCCTGAGAAATTCTTTATATCTGCAACTTTTACAAAATCCTTGCTCTAGAATTTATCTTCTTCAAAATGGATTTGGATTGTCTTACATTTATGTCAGGAGAGATGTTTTGGCTTCCTGTTAAGCTCTAAATTTATTTCAAAACTGATCGAAAATGATACTTAACTGATATCTGTGCAGTAGGGTAGTATCTGAATGAGAATTAGGGCCAGGCATGATGGCTCCCACCTGGAAGCTTAGTGTTTTTGGAGGCCAATTCAGGAGCATAACTTATTCTCAAGAGTTGGAGGCTGCAGTGAACTATGATCCCACCACTGCTCTCCAGCCTGGGTGACAGAATAAGACCCTGTCTCAATAAACCAATAAATAAATAAATAAGAATTATACCTGTAAGAATTATTCTGAAGACTGGGTAGTACCTCCTCCAAGTACTGAGCTAAAAGATTCATAGAATATACCAGTTTTAGTTTAAATCTGATAGCATTATCATTTAATTGGAAAATACAAAGTTATTAAACTAATTCAATTTATATTTAATTCTTGTCACTCAGTACCAGTCAATTAAGAATATTTGAATCAAAGAAAATTTTTAAATAGTCAAAAAAGACAAATCCTTACATTATGTACACAAACCAACTTCATTTTTTTTTCTTTTATTTTTTATGTATTTGTTATGGAGTTGTGTAAATATATGATGCAATTATCATGAATTTTTGTGTCAATTGATAAAAATGTATTTTCATAAAAACATCTATAATAGCTTTAGAAAACATTATTTATTTTTGGAATGCTAAATATTTCAAGACAAAATAAAACACTCTCTAACTAGCACCTATGTATAACCCAATAACAGGATACTTTAGTAAATCAGTCTTTGAGATTGCCCGTGTAATTTTTTCTAAAATAATGAGTTTTAATAAATACTAAAATACATAAAAATAAATACATAAAATACATAAAAATACTTTTAGATGCTTTTGATAAATAACTTCTATTTTTCCTGACTTCCTCAAATATAGTATATTTTGGAAATCCAATGCATTCATTGAGAATAAGAATAAATAAAAAGCAGTTACTACGCTAAGGACAGAAAATTATCAGAATAAGATTCACATTGTATAAAAACACCTTGATCTTTCTCATATGCTATTACAAACACAGGAAATCCAGAGATTGTTGCTATAAGAGATTGAAGTTTTTTAAAAACATAATATCCAGTGAAGAATAATATTTTAAGTATTAAATATTTTCTGACTCTTAAAGCTATTTTTAAAGAGTAATTTCTTTAGTTTTCCAAATTACTACAGCTTTTCAAAAATGCCTTATATATCTTTGGGAAATCTTTGCACAAAGAGTTTGAATTTTTCTGAGAATCATGCTAATTAATGAAACTGAAGGACAAACCAGAGAATGTATTACTAAAATATTTTGATATGTTTCAATGTCTCTGTACTTGGAATTGCCTTGGCTTAGAACACTTCATCAAGCATTAGTTTTATTTTTATCTTTTAGTATCTCAGAAGGATCCCCATTCTACTTTATCTAAATTGGCCTCCCTAATTTATCTCTATCTTCTTGGGTGTGAACTTCCTCTATGAAAGTTTTCACTATTTGTAATCACTGATTCTCTTTCTTGGTTTGTTTTTCATCGCTCTCATCGTACCGTAAGCTTCATATAGGTATCAACTTTGTCTTTTTTCTTTTAGCAATGCCGTTCTGTGCCTTCCATAGTGCCTGGCAAATAGTAAAGCTCAATAAATACATGTTAAATAAACAAATGAGTGAAAAAAACTTAACCATACCTTTCATTGCCACATTCTTACTTGCTCACAATGGGTAAGTGACATATTGATACAAGTGCTTGAAAAAAAATCATTCTTTTCCAAGTGGGAGCAATTATTTATTATTATTTCAGATACAACAATTGTGAAATTATGTCAATATTTACACAATAGCAATATGAAAGCACAGAGTAATAATTTTGGAAAGAAGTGATAATTCTTTCCATTTTGCCATCATTTACATTTTTGTCAACTTTAGAAAAGGAGAAAATGGTGAGAAAAATCTGTAAAGAGTTTACACACAAAAGAATACTTCAATGAAGGAAAATATGTCAGCTTACTATACCATATTTTGTTCTTTCAAAATATTACAAAATTGACACAGGACATAATGCTGTTTGATGTTCTAAGAAAAATACAATATGTTTAGGAGACTGTATATGTGATGTGGATGCATCACTGAGAACTATATAAGGAACTGCTAACATTGCAAAAGCACAGATTTTCAAAATGGTACATATATGTGCTTAAAATTGCTGGTGTGCTATAATTAATTTTTATTCTATTTTAAAGGGTCATTCACTTATCTTTTATAGACAATTTTCACAGCTTATCATGAATCCCTAGAGCTGCTATGATTAAGTCAATACATTTACATAAATAGTATGTAAATGTACTTAAGTATTTAAGTATAGTGTTCTTGATATAGCCTAAGGTGTTTTATAGGAATATATCCAACATTTTGCTTTTTGAAGGAGAAAAATGTATTTTTATGCTTCATCACACATACTGTAAATATCCTTTATGCTTATACTAGATTCCCACCTTGCTTCACATCATCCATTTAATTTTTCATATACGCAGCACAATAAATGCATGTTGCTAAATTCAAACTTTGTAAGAGTCTGATCCATTGTAAGTGAATTTCATATCTTTTTCTGTGCTTCACTGATCTGGTCAGAATATGGACTTCCTTTTATATTAATGAGGATTTTGTTCTGTGTTTGAAGCCATGAAATCAGATGAGAATGTGGAAAATACCAGATAAATACTGTTCAGTGATACTGTTACTATGAAGGCTTTAACATTTTTTCCCTTTTCTCAAAAAAATAATAAACTGCTTTGAGCTTTTTAAAATCACAGAAAGTTAAAGCTAGTTCTGTCACCTAATTCTGCAGTGGAGGGAAATGACGTACTAAGTTTTGATCCTGTGGTCACATTTCAGATAGCAGGAATAGAACTCAATTCTACTTTGCAAACTGATGTTTTTATCAGACTCGTCTGGAAACTCAGTTTTTTTATTCATTTAGAAAATAATAATACCTCACATAAGATTATTTTCAGGAGGAAATGAAATGAAATAATAGATACTATACACAATGCCTGCCCCATGATAGGCATTCAGTAAACTATAGCTACTGCTATTATGATCTTTTGCAATAGGCATTATTTTTATAGTTAATCATTACTACAAGCATGAATAATCTTACAGCACTTCAGTATGAGACAATCTCTGGATGGGTAGAGCTCACCTAACATTGGAAAAATTCAGCACTGCTTTGGCAGACCCTGGCTGCCCCCAGTTTAAAAGTAATTAGTCCTACTCAACCAAAGTAATCTGAAAATTGGCTCTCAAACCATATTTGCAATTTTATGTGAAAAGACATGATTCAATATTCAGTAATGGTTAGGTACTTTCAGTGTTCAACCCTGAGGTCCTTGTGTAAAGAGGATTGTTGTCAAAATGGAACGGAAGTTTTGCATGTAAAACAATGGCAGGAGAAACCCCTTAATCAGATTTGCACAGAAAAGGAGGAGACCGTGCCATCATGTGAATGCCAACAAGTAGATGCACTGAACTTGAAAATCAGTTATTTTTAATGTTAGTATACGTATTAGCATTAATAACTGGACATAGAGTTGTCCTTCCAGACTCTATGTTTCTTTCATAAAGGGAAAAAGAATTCAATGTTTGTCATGTTACGTTTGAACAATATATTTACTTTAAATTAAAGACATTAAAACACCTTATAAATTAAATAAGTTCCATGAGATATCCAGTGATCAAGTAAATAATAGGAAATTAGGGATAAACTATAGGTGAGGAAGAAATATTTTTGTAATAATAATCACTTTTGTAGTAACAATCATGATGGTAGTGATGAATGCTTGATAGGTCAAACCACATATGTGATGAACTGATCCATTACTTCAGAGTTATGACTATTAGCAGAACTTTTACTTGAAAAAGAAAACTGTAATATCTCTAAGCTCAGTTTGTCATCTTTAAAATAAGTTGGATTTTACAAAATGACCACTTAAGTCTCTTCTAGCACTAAACTCTCAAAACAATTCTATTGTTGATTCAAAGACATCCGTTCAAAGATAGAGCCTTCATACATATGGACCCAGAATCCATCAGGACTAAGGATTGAGAGGAGATATTTCACTCTGTGAAGTTCTATTATAACAGGTCAAATCAACACCCAGGATTGGAGGATTTGGCAGTGAGTCCAGAGATACTGCTTCCATAATCACAACCTATTTTGTGACTGACCCTTCAGGACAGCATAGACCTAGTTTTGACTTCAGCAGGAAATCCCAAATTCAGAGTCTGAAGCAGAACTGCACTATTTTTGCAGAAATGGGAAATCAGTTGCAGTGTGCTGACCTATTCCCTTAGTGGAGGTGATATAAGTGGCATCACAAAATCAGCTTCCTTTTTTAATGCTCATGTATCTTGACACTTACAGTTTATTACATCACAAATTATCCTCCATCCAGATATTATCTGGAAGATGGTCGAAGGTATTCAGTAGTCTACCAGCCTCAGGATTCCAGTTTTTCAAAATTTTAAAGAGACATCCATTCCAAATTTCCTTTGTTTAACCTATTCCAGAAACTGAAGTGCCTCTAAGTATAAATGACAGGATAATAGAACTCTAAGTCTTCTTTGCAGTGAATATTATGCTTTCATTTTGCACAGTAGAGCTCAAAATGTCTCACTTTATGCTGATGGTGAGCACTTTTAGAGTTTTTCATCTTCCTACAGTTAAAACATATGACAAAGTGGCCATTTGCAAAAAGAAATGAAGGGGAAAAGTGAGCATGAAATTCACAGAAATTGAGACCATAATAAATACTAAGTAAGTATACTTCCATCTGCATCTATTTGTAGATAAAATTTCAAATATGCTAAACCAAAAGATTCACATTGACAGATTACTTTTTGTTTAAAACTAGATACTCTGGGAAAACGACATAGTATTTATGATAAAGACAGATTGGAAATACAATTAATCATAAATCAATGTAAACCAAATATATATGTATGTATAACGTTTAATAATACATAAATAGCTCTGTAAAATATAACTAAAGGAACTTAAATATTAAAAACTAATGTTTTTATTTCAAAATAATTTCTATATCCATTTAGGTCTAGACACAGAAAGCAAATCATTATGTGTAGGGCAAAATAAAAATAAAGGAAATGCCCTTTCAGAATATGAACTTTAATCCTTAAATGAGTGCAATTTTGTATTATAATAAAAGTAAAATTAAAAAATTCATATAAACGTACCTCCTATTAAAAATGGAGAGAAAAATGAAACTAATTCTTTCAGAAAAAATTGATATAAACAAAATTATATATATATTTTTTTACCGTAAGTGTACTTTCTACTGGTAAACATGTAAATTTAGAGAGGCAAAAATGAAAACAATAACCAATATGTACCAAACATTTTGGGAAATTATTTTAGAATTGTTTAAGTCAAACTAAATTTTTAACTCTTGATTAAAAATAAATAGTGGCATCTTTGACATAATCAGCCTAGTTTTTTAAATAAATTATTAAGCATAATTAACAAGTGAAAGATCTTAAAAACATTATTTTACATTTTAAAATGAATCTAAATACATATAACTAAATAACATGGCTTCCATGTGAGATGAGGGATTCCATTCTAAAGATTGAGAAACCCAGATCAACTAGGGTAAAAGCTAATGAATCAGTACAGAATTTAAAACTTGATTCAAAGTTTCTTTTAAGAAATGTATCACATAACATCAAAAAGATATACATGATAATTCTTTATATTTTTTAATTGTTTCTATGTCAGGCTAAGATGCTAAATCAACCTAAAGATAGGATACTTTGTAAGTGGTTATGTTATACTAAGAGATATGAAAGCAAAAGCTTAATTATCATGTGACCATCGTTTATCATAGCTCAGTTTTGATTTGCAACATTTAATTCCCATTCATTTAGTATAAGATATTTTGTATTGTATTTTGATTTTTTTTAAGCATTACAAACAGCATTAGTAGTAGAAAGAGATTAGAGTTATTTAATGCCTAGTGCTTTGGGATTCGTTTTCCTGCTTTATTAACATTTATGGAATTCCTTGCACTAAAATGTCAGCCCCATAGTTTCATGAATCATTGCAAAAACATCAGGGAGTATCATTTATAATGTACAGCAATCCATTTTGATACATGAAAGTAGACCTGGTTGCAGTATGCCATTTTTGGATTCAATTTTCATGTAATTTGAGGTAAGTGCTAAATTATGATCTTGCCTGATACTTACTAGTGAGCCAGTTGTGGCATTAAAGTTGATATGGATCAAAATGAAAGAACAGAAAAGAAAGGTATTAGAAATACTTTGATTTAATAAACAGCTTATACATAAAAATTTCCATTTTAGTATGCTAATTTTAATACTTGACCAAAGTGTATTTTCACTTTTATTTCCTTAGTAACTCTTTCTTCAATTATCTTTCCCTGTATGATCAAACATTGCAAGTTTTTTTTAATGAAAATGTACATTATAATAATATTATTTGAAAGTTTTAGGAGATGAAATATAATTCAAAATTCAGGAAAACTGTGAACTCTTATACCAAGTATCTGAAAACTAAAATTATTATAAGTTTTGCCTTAATAAATAGTTTATAAATGTATAGATTTAGCATATAACTGCAACAGTTTTCTATTATAAATAAAAATTTTGATTATACTTCTTAACCTAATGCAAACCGTCATGCATTTTTAAATTTATTAGAAGTAGATTAAATATTATCTTTTATAATTGTAAGATTTCATATAGTACAAGTCACAAAACTTTGTGTAAAATTAGAGTTCAATAAGTATAAAATAATACATTTTTAGCTGAGTAATTTAAAATTATCTCTATCATAAATCTACTTTTATAGGCATATTAAAAAATCTAAATAACATAAGGTAGTAGTCTGTAAATAAAATGGCTAAGAGATATTAATAAATCAATTTTGTAAAACATGTTGAGCTTTCCTGAAAAGAAATGTTAAACTATTAATGTTTTATTGTCAATAATTAATAAGCTCACATCTGATAAGATTTCCTGCTCTTAATATAATAACGTATGGGATTATCAATGATATAGGCCCACAGTATACAAAAAAATGATGTAGGCAAAGAAAGAAATCTATAAACTCATTTGAGAAAGATCACAATGGGTTTTGTGATATTAAACAACTTTTTTCAAAGTAACTTTTCCTTTATAAAATGTTTAAAATAACACTTGTTAACATAAAAAGAATATGTAAACCATTAAAAGCAAAATAATGAGTACAATTAATCCTCCATACAACTTAAGATAAACTTAAGATAAATAAACTGAAACATTTAATTAAAATGCAAGAGAAGAATATGCTGTTTTTGACATTTCTGAATTTTAAGTATCTTCTCTGCCTAAATATAAGCTATTTGGTACTTTATTTGCATCTTTTTGTACAGTCAAAACACTCTTTGTTTAAGGGTTGAAGTGGTAACCTTTAAATTAGTGTCTATTTAATTTAATAACTAAATCCATCAAACTATATGCCTACTAAAATGCTTTTATTTTCCTTTCTGGTTAATCCAAAGTGCTTAATCTTAAAATGTTAACTGTCAAAATAATGGACCTTTTTTTCCCTCCATAAGAATAACTTGAATTTCTTACATATTTCCTGTCAATCATTCTATCTTAACTGGGTGTGCATAAATTGTTCCCCCACTGTGACTCTTAAGTTTGTAAGTTTGGACAGTGTTACTTACCTCTACCGTCAAAAGGACATAAAATCATATTCTGTACATTTCTATGCTTATAGTCAGAATGTAATTTTAGTGAGAGGAAGATCTATTATACAGCTGAATAATGAACAACTGTAAAGATAACTGTTTGAGAAAACAGAATATTATGGAATACATCAATGTGTTAGGGATACAAAGTAAAATACCACAGAATTTATTATTCAATGGTATACATAATTCTTCCTTAGGTGATTTTATTGCTACTCAGGAGGTTACCTTTTGTGTTCACATGTTAGTAAAAGCTGCACTTTTCCTTTTTTTTTTTTTTTTTTTTTTTTG
>NW_016107629.1:183435-262955 GCF_001604975.1 Cebus imitator
ATACTTTTTGTTGTTGTTGTTGTTGTTTTGTTTTTTTGAGTGAAAAGTTTAATAGGCAAGAAAGAAGAAAGGAAAAAGAAAACAGCTCCCCCAGACAGACAAAGAGGGAGGGGGGATTCAAACAAAGAGAAACCCCCCCAAAGCTGCTCTTTTAATAAAAAATATTATTAATTCTTTGTTATATCCTGGCATCCTGTAATGTGTATGACTAAGTTCACGCATTGACATAAGCAAACAAGATGTTTCATTAATGTAAGGAAGACTTTGGACTGAGAAAAAGCCCATTGACATTGTCAGCCAGTTACTTCAGTGTTAAATTCAAGGTGGCTTGATATTATATTTTTTGTTAAACACAAAAGCCAACATTTAAGGGTCAAAGGACTAGCCTAGGTCTTACAATTCAGAATGATATGGCCTTAACAGTTGTTCTTTTATATTTTAATTTAAAGCACTAAACAAGAAACAATTCACTAAATTTTAGAGCTGCATTTTAAACAGTCCAGGCTTGAATTTCTAATGTTTTTATGAAAGCTTCAATAAAAAGCTGTGGTTTGAAGTAAGAACATACTGTAGTTCTGTAAAACAATTTCCAGTTGGCATAATGAGAACCTATATAATCTAACTGCTTAACCAATAACATTCATTTTTACTATTATATAATCACCTATGTTCTAAGTAAATTTTTATTAAATACAGTTCCAATACAGATTTTAGGAAACTTATTTTATGCTATTGTAATGCTGGAACAATTTATAAGTGCTCAAATAATTTTGTCAGGGCAATTCCCTTCCACGGGAATTTAAAAATTATTTGTGTCATAGATGAATGAGAAAACTTCCAATAATAATCCATGAGACAATAGCACACACACACAAAATCTAAAGATCTTATTCAATATTGTATGCCTTTTATAAAATTAAGCTGAAATATAAACTTTGGAGGGATTAAAATATTTCGCAAAGGTAGAATTTACCAGACAAACTCATAATTTTTAATTTAAAATATCTGGTTTACTTATTAATAATAACTTGCAACTTTAAATCTACAAGAGAGCCTAAATTGGGTCAGCGTGGGGTCAGTGTTGCATAGAACCTGACTTCGTGATTTTTAAAAAATCAGTAGGAAGCAATGGTTCTCAAATTCTCACAGGCATCAGAATTGGGCTTGTTAAAACTCAGATTGGGGTTCAGAGTTTTTTATTCAGTGGGCCTGTTAGGTGGTCTGAGAACAGGCATTTTTAACAAGTTCCCAGGTGTCACTCAGGCCACTACTAGAAGGCCCCATTTTGAGAACCACTTTCTGAAGTATAACATAGTGTGTTCAGCAATTTCTTTTATAATGCCTATCATCATGTTCTCAAAGGACATTTATTGACTCTCAAATCTAATATTAATGAATTTGGAAATTACATGTAAGCACTATCATTTTACAATATCTAAATCATATTCTCTGATAACTATGGATACAGGAATAATTTGTCCTGGGATAATATAATTATGTGTCATTATAAATGGTGTTATATAACTTAGAATTGGTTATACAGTAACTATTGCTTTGATGTGAAAAAGTATGTATATTATTCTTTTCCAAACTGGTGCTTCCTTAGTCTACTCAGTTCTGAAAGACTTTCCATACTTTAAGGGAAAAAAGAGAAGGCAAATCCATTTCTAGAAAGGACTTATTATTATATCTGTGACATGTAAGTATTTTCTGGTGAAGGGACAATAGTAAGGGCTTGTAGAAACAACCACTTTCATACAGTTTAATATTTAATATTAAACACATCCTAGTCAGCTCCTTGAAAGGAGGATTCTGCTTTACATTCCTTTGACTTCCCCACAAAGGCTCTAACAGCCTGAATTGTAAGAGGTCTTGTACATCATGGAGGCTTCAAGGGGGTCTGTTCATTATTCCTTGGTAGCCCCCGCAGTTAGAAGAATACCAGGTGCATAGTAGGACCTTAAAAAATGTTGACAGACCTGAACACACACTTCATAAATAGTACATGCGTAATGGATATTTAATGACTTATTCTGAAAGACATCCTAGTTCTTTTGAATATACAAGTTGCTTTTTCTCAGCAAGTTCATCCCTTGCTATAAAATGAAAGATGGGCTGGTCTAGTTGTACATGTATTAAGGAAGATAACTTTGCAAGTGTCCAAATGGCCTTAGGCTACTAAGTTTGCCTATGTCTGTGATACAGGAATTTCAATAAAAATGTTTTAACATTTAAAAAAGTTTTGTGTACTTTTTAATAATATGACTTTGTACATATAAAATATATATTTAAAACATACACATCATGATTGTTACTTGTAATATAAGCTAAAGGTGTAACGAGAATAGATTGGTGGGAGACAGATATTACTCTGTTTATTGCTGTAAGAAGGAGCTTTATAACCCAGTACTAGGATTTCTGAGGCTTAAATAGACTTGTGTCTTGCCCCTGAAAATGTTTCTACTAATTTTGACTCCTAAAGTACATTAATTCAAATATTATCTTTGTTTTTTCATCAGCTCTGAGAATTGTACCCCAAAATATGCAAGGGAATTAACTGCATCCATCAGTGACAACTGCACCATTACAAAGAAAGAATGGGCATAAAACTCAATGACCAAAAGTTATGAAGCAGTTCCCTCCTTCTCTCACTGAGAGTAACCCATATACTCAGGAAAAAACAATTGCAGAATATAGGATGTGTGTGATGGGGTGAAATTGTAATAGCATCATGAGCCCAACGATCTCAGTAAAGCTAAACTGATTTTTTTTTCTGACATAATATGAAAAACCACTAATGACAAAACACTTGAGTAACAGAAGTCACTTAAAGACCCAAGAAAGAAAGAAAGGGAGAAAAAGAGGGAAGAGAGAGAGGAAGGGAGGGAGGGAGGGACAAAAAGAAAGGGAAACAGAGAAAAAAGAATGAAAAAAGAAAAAGTCCTACTGCTCTGCCTCTGTTTTCAATACCGACACCCATGAACATATCTGGCCCTGGGATATGATACAGAGGCCTGGAGGCTGTGACCTCCTTTCTGAATCTATCAGGAGACATAGCCTACACCAGCACACCAGCACTCCAGGAGTGTTGCTTCTGCCAAATATCGTTTACCAACTTCAAAGAAAGAACAGGCAAAGAGCTGTAACGATGCTTAACACGAAAGACTGCCTTTCTGCTTCCTTCCCTTTCCCCATAAACTGAATGAACTGTCGTTATAAGACAACATACTGCTGAGTTAATGTAACTTAAAAATTTACAGCAGGTTGTATGCCTGGAGGCACATTATGGGGCCACCTGTAGGCATCTAATTCCAGTGAAAATAATAAATAATTGTGGAGCATTCCTCAGAGTCTAGAGAGAGTGGATAAGAATCGTGTTGCTTGTTCACTCCAACATGGATTCTGTTGTGGAGGAGGATTAGAGAACTGAACTCTCTCCAACAAATGAGTAATCCTTCTCCCCACAAAAGAGTCCGCTAAATGCTACACCAGACACCTGGGTGCCAGATCTACACAGCCATTTTCGTGCACTTTTGATAATCCACCTGCAGAAATCACCACGTGGCAACTGCTTAATATAGCACATTGATCCATTTGAGGACTTTTTTTAAACAGTAAAGAAAGCTATTTTGTTTGTCTTTCTGTATCCTGTTTATCTTTTTGAAACTCCTCCTCACATTTTAGCAAAGATAGGGAGTGACAGTAAGAATATCTGTGATATGACTCCAACCACTTATTTTGGAGAAATTAACGTGTATATTTTAGCAATGCTCAGCAACCATGAACTTTTTTTCACTAGAAAGAAAAATTAATTTATTACAAAGCTGCTTTAAAAAAATAGCAAAAGGGTTTGTTATCGTGCTTTTGCAACAAAATAGGTGGGTCAGTATTTATCCTGTGACTACTCAGAGCATATATGTTGTATATTTTAGATCATACTGTAAGATAGTAAAATTTTACATATGTATCTATAGAGATATAATACGAACTTTTATTAGGTAGTTTTAAAAAGATAGTCTAATTTTTGTTCAGTTGGATTATAAATTACCTATAAACTTTACTAATGTCCTCATCTTATAGTCACTGCAAATACAGTTTTAAAATCTATGACAGCCTTTCTCCATAAAAATCACATGGCTTGGAATTAAGAAAACTAGATTGAAATTATCATTTAAGTAAGCAGTGAAGATTGGATGCTTGGTGGAATTAAGATTGACATTTCTTTTCTATTTGTACTACACAAAGGGTTAATAAGATTTGCATAACCTTATTCTTTGAAGGCTTTTCAGCAGAGGCAGAGTATTTAAGGATTGCTGCCAAAACAGATTTTAACTCTTTTAATTGTATTGTTAATAACCACATTGTGCACAGTACAGAGCACACTGCACATAAGGCAATACCACTTTGAACACAGTTTGACCTGATACCCAATCAAGGAAAGGTTCCTAGAGACGCTTGCCATTTTGGTTGCTATGGTGAGTTTCATATTTTGTGGAAACCACTGCTAGATGTCTTAAAATAGACCTTTGCCAAGAAAAACATTGGTCCAGTGGCATATGCTGACAGAGCCTACCAAGGTTGCTCAAATTCCCTTCCTTTGTTTTTCCCTCTCCCCACTGGGGCAACTGCTCCAAGCATCAGCCCACTAGTCTGGCAGGCAGAGAATCCAGAAACTTGCTGCTAATTACAATGTTGACAATTCCCAACCTGTTTACTGGCGCCAGCAATCAAACCACATCCTCTCGAGTGAACCAAAAAGCACTTTCTGGCTTTAGCTTCCTGAGGTTCCAAGCTGGCTATATTAATTACTGTTAACTTAAAACTGTATATTGTACAGAAAAAGCTTAATTAGCTGGTATGAAGATTAAAATCTATCTTTTACACATTTTAAAGTATTTTGTTCTTGACCAAATAACGTGAATCCATAAAACATTTTTCTTTGGACAAAATATTGATTATTTTATGTTTGGCTTCTCAGAGCCAATTTTTCCACTGGATTATTTTCATTTGAGCACCAAAATAGATTTTAAAAAGCCAGTCTGTCTGTCTGTTTATCTACCCACCTATCTTGGGATTTTATCTACAATATTTTTTAAAAACTTGAGAAAAACAATCAACATAGTTATTTACAGTTATTGTTTATAATTAATAAAATAGGAAAACCTTTTGATGGAGATTAAATGGTCAAAAGGATGTCAACTTTCTGTTTTGATGAATTTAAAACAAAGATAGTTACAACACTTTTTCTAGTGAACCCTCACTGCTGTGACAGAGTGCTGATTGGTAGTCATATGGCACATAACGGTATATCTATCAGCGACAGGCTGCATATACAGTGATGGCCCCTTAAACTTGTAATACGTATTCCTACTATACCTTTTCTATATTTAGATGTATTTAGATACATAAATACTTACCTTTGTGCTACAGTGGCTACATTATTCAATATAGTAACATGCTGTACAGGTTTCTAGCCTAGAAGGAGTAGACTGCCATACAGCCTAGGTGTGTAGTAGCCTATACCATGTAGGTTTCTGTAAGTACATTTTATGTTGTTTCTACAATGACAAAATTGCCTAAGGATGTGTTTCTCAGAATGTATCCTTGTTGTTAAGCAACTTATGTATAAGGAGCATGCTTCATGATTGATAAGTTGGGTGAACCCACAGTGAAAAATCTCCTTCTCACACCCTGAAATGGTTAGCATTACGAGTAACCCAGATGTGTCAGAGGCAGATCACCACGCAATTTTCATAAAGATCACAACAGAAGTGGACAAGGGTTTTGTAAAACTGAGAATTTTACTTTGATTCTGTTCTGATCCAAGAGCTGATCTGTCCTTCTTTATTCAACAAGATAGCTTTGAACATTTAAAAAGTGAAGTAAAAGTAAATATAATTTTAAATTGTATATGAAAATGTGATTTTATTTCCATTATTTGGTATGAGAACATCATGGGATCACTGTTATTTAGTAATGTTACTTTAAATTTTTCATTGAATATACTGCATGACAAATATTTTTGTATCCAACGTTTTAGTCAACATTTGCATTTGGAAGCTTATTAAATTGAGTTGATGTAATTGTGATTAACATTTCCCTTGTTTTACTAAAATATTTTCAACTAGGGTAAACGATCAAGTTATTCCTTTAATTATGATTCATTTCTGTTTCTATATTAACATAGCCTATAAAATTTTCCAATATTTAAAAAATCCTTAGTACAAGCAGACTAGAGACCTTTGGAATCTGTTGATATATTCACGTCTATATATACAATACAAGAGTTTTTGAAAAGTTTAATTGGGGAAGAATATCACTGAATAGTATGAAAAATACAAGAACTAGTGTTAGACAATAGGAAGAATAATGTTGTGAGAAAAGCTTCAACACTTAGTGAAGTTTTAGTGTCACACATTAGAAAGAAAACACCCAACAAGGGCATATAAAATGGGTTCCAATTATTATCTGGGTGTCCATGGAGAAGTTACTTGGATTCTATGTGTTGCCAGGACTTCATATGGGAAACATGGAAGTTGTATTACATACCAAAGAACTAGATCTGAAATAGAAATTTATAGTGACAATTAAATATCATATGAATTTACTATGAGCTTAGCAAAAACTTTTGAAACTTTGTATTCCATGTGGATATAGGGATGGAAAATAATCATATTAAAAGCAAAGAAATTATCAAGTGGGAATGTTATGTATTTGGAAATAAAGGCCAAGTTAGACAAGGAGAAACATGTCAATCTTCTCTATCTTTATCATGTTTAACTAACAAATAGCCTTCCCCTCTAAAATCTAAATCAATTACAGTAAATGGGAAAAACTAAACTCTTAGTATCAATACTTTATATCAGGAAATACTGTCTTAACAAATCCTCCCAGGTTTACTTCTGGCATAAATTCAAGTATCATACATATCTTTTCTAATAGACAAATTGATAAAAAATCCATCTTTTAAGCCATGTCCCCCAAGGCTCAATTTTTAGAAGTCTGCCTTTTCAGACTGTTGTTCTTTCTTTTGATTTGAGAAATATCCAGATTTCTTGCCTTTCTCAATTTTCTAGAGATGAGCTAAGCTTATTTTACTCAGAGATTATTTCTATTTTAATTGATTCACAGTTCTATATCAGAGCACGACTTTGAAAGCAAGAACTTTTGGATACAGTTGTCACTCATACTATGAAAGAATCTTTCTACACAGATAAACTATATAAAATCAATATTAAACACCACCCATCACAACAGGGTAAAGGGTACCATATAAAGAACAAGATCTCTTCTAAAGTTTCCTGAAATTGATAGTTTTCCAAGGTGTACTGGTACCAGCCACCAGGAATTTCATTACTGATACTTTACTACATCACCAAAATCTGCACATTCTTCACTCCAGCCCACATCGTTAGCATTGTTACTTGCTATCATTGTCCCTTGTCTCTTGTCAAATTCAATTGTTATCTACACAAATTGCCAGATGTAAATGTGAAATCGCCTCAAAAGTTTAACATCACTCACTATTTTTAATAAACATAGCATCCACAACTAACAGAAATCTGTCTGTGGTAAAGAATCTCCTTAATTTGACTCTGTTTTAATATATAATATTAAAGAAATCTCAAAGCTGTTTTATGGACAACTACATCCAACAACAGAAAGGAACATGAGATATTGTAATAAAAGTATGAATAAATGATTTCCAAGTCTCACGTTCCTACCCCCAGGTATATATTTGAAGGCAATTACTTTTGAAAACTTTGTAGAATTTTTATTGAACGTATTCTCAAAGTTTTTATGTTTTAATTTTTTCTCTTTAAATCTCTATTCTTATGCTTGCTTCCATTCAGCACACAAATCAGAATCAAAGTTTTAAATAGACCTAGTGTTTTATACCCATAATTAAACTGAGAATGGATAGTCTGCAAACTATCTGAATAAAGCAATAGCTGATAAACCATATTATTTTAATTTTAGAAAATGGATGTATTATTTTGTGATTAAAAAGTCAACTTATACTTACTATACATGGAACATCCCAAAGAGTCACATCTTTAAAATAAAATCGCAACTTAGCCTGCTTTCCTAGTAAATAATTTTAAAAAATAAAAAAAAATACACAGATCTTTAGCTTTAAAAGCATACCTATCACAGTAACTATTATATTGCATAAAGTGCATTTCCACTGATTACTTTTTGAAACTATATAAATTCTTACAAATATTTATACATTAAATGTTAAATAAAATACCTTAGGTAACATTCACATGGAGTAAAATTATTCTATTTCAATAGTAGATTAAACAGCTACTTGGAGTTTCAAAAAGAATACCAGCTTGAAAGCAATGTTCTCATGGATTTTTCCATTATTTAAAAGTTATATCAAGTAGAGAGAATGTATTTTCCTTCCTGGCAAAAGATAACTAGTAAACAAATTTGAGATTTAAAATTTATGTTAACATTAAGTTAAGCTTAAATATATGCAGTGCAACAATCATTTTATATAATAGTGACTTTAAAAATTATGAAAAAATGTAAAATTTATATTAACATATGTCCTAAAAGGATATCATTGCTTTCACAAAATTAATAAATATTTTGAGCACCTACTATGTGCCAAACACTGAACTGGATACTTTAAAAGACTAAACCATTTTAGAAGAATTAAATATACTAGACAATTAATGCTCCTTTTAACAGAATGGGGGGAAAAAAACAGTAATTTTCCTGCTCTTCCAAATATTATAATTGAATTTAATAGCATAAACATTTATACAAGGAGTAAATATTTTTAGAGGCCAAGTGTTCATATTCATTCTTTATCCACTACAATCATGTATATCAACTTTGAATAGCATTATGATCTGGCCTCATTAGACTAAAATGCTTATGAAGATAGATATATGGTTTGAGGAGCTTCAGATTTATTTTACAGATACACATATACATGTCCTCCCATGATAACACATTAGAATGAATTCATAAATCATTCTTTTGGGGCTTTTTTCTCTACAAAGCTTCAAATAAAAAGTGAAGTGTGAAAAAGCAACAAATATTTCCATGTGCTTCATGCTTTAAGAATTTAAGTAAAAATCTTAAAGACCATTTTCTTGTTTGATACCAAGACAAAATGTTTGCGAATACTATGTAAAAGCTTCTATCTTACTGTGATACCAATTGGCACACCATCTTTACATGAAATGTAGAGTAGAATTCAGACCAAAAAATATTAAATGAGATTAAGATTGAAACCTTACAATGGTAAAAGCCACAATTTACAATGAACACATAACAATTATGTATGCTTATGGACCAAATAACATAGCAAAAAAAAAATAAAAAAAAAAAAAAAAAAAAAAAAAAAAAAAAGGCTTTCCTTGAAATGGAATCCTAAAGAAGTAGAAAGGCCTTATGTGAATTTAAATCTAGCCCTTTTTGTGGATGAGACAACTGAAGACCAGGCAAGCTGTGTGACAGGTCCATTGTCATAGTTCACAACACTATCTGTACTCAAAATTAGATTTTCCAGTCTTACTCCAAAGTTCTTTCCACCACAGGATATACTCTCTCTCCCTAAGTATCATGTAATTGAGGGACAAAATGAAATTTAAGATTTTTCTGTATAGCGGCCTCAATTCTCTAATTTTCTTTGTCTTAGTAAACACCAAAGCTTATATAAATAACAGTTATGAAAAAAGTAGATGAAACTGAATACATAATCATTCTATTTAATTCCTGTATAGTTATCTGTAGAAGAATCCAGGATATACGTTTTATCATGATATATTTCTTTTACAAAGAAAAAGATTTTTTCCTCATTATCTGCTTCTGACAGAATAGTAGGCATGAAATTCATTCATTGTCTTGTAGTCCAAAAACTAATGGACCATTTGGCAGATGTATAAAATATATTTTAAATAAGTAATTTTTAGTTTATCTTGAGACTTGTTTGAACCAGTTCTTGAAATTGACTACACTAGCTTAGAGAGACAAATGTAGACTTCAAACAATTAATACTCATTCCTGTATTGAATACAAATTTTAAAAACAAAATTGCAAAAAAAAAAAAATGCCAATTTTCCAATTAAATGTATCATTTTTATAAAAATAATCTTTTCAGCAAAAGTGTTTCCAAAAAGCACACATTTCATTCAAGTTTACAAATAGACACTACTTTCAAATTATGCCATTATGTCACTATTGTAACATAATTTGTCAACTTTTAAAAAAGCATATTATAATATAAATTGGATTTGAACCGAAAACATAGTAATAATATATTACATCAATATGTCTTTTTTAGTTTGGAATTTAATTGAATGATATTCAATATTGGCTTTAAATTAATAAAATAAATGCAATAACCCTTATTTAAAATCCTGTGAACTGCATGTTTTAGAACTCAGAGGTTTTCAACTTCTAGTTCTAGTTTGGTCTGGTATATATGCATATATCTTAAAATACTATGAGTCTCAAAGGGCTTTTCCACAAACAAAGCAAATGAAATATTGTCTTTACCCTTGCATATATATTACAATGTTTTAACTGGGTGGAAAATCAGACTGCCTTGCTTAGCTCAACAGAACTCAGAACTCACAAAATATACTTAGTAACAAATTTTTAAGCTGGTCAACAATACAAACATGCAGATACACTGATTTTATTGTTAGGCTGCACTCAAGAAACTCAACGAATTACTGGGTAATAAACACATTTTGAGAAATTTAAAATTTTGTAGTGTATCTTTTTTAGCTTATGTTTTTTGGATGAACTGCAGTGTTTCTGCAACTAAAATGTTTATTTTATACACTCATGTAAAATGTTTTCCAGACTTAAATGCAAGACTTATAAGTCATGATTTTAAAAATCTGAAAACATTTAAAAAACAAATTGTACTACAAAACCATTTGCTTAAAATCTATTTAGCACTTGTGTTTATAGTTGTATAGCTACCAATAACTAAATTCAATAGCTAAATGAAATAATTTGTCTTTAAATATTCTGATGTCATTATTATATTTTTCCTTCTTACTGAAAATATATCCAAAAGAAATTTACTTTTAAAAAGTAAGTCTCCTATGCCAAATATACTACTTTCCAACATGGTAAGAACATCATTCTGTCATTTCTGTGATACAATGGTAGCTGCACCTGTACAGAATTGACAAGATGGTGAACAATTGTGATGGCCTTATGCTGTCTTTCCTTCTGTGTCCTTAGTACTTCTTTTCTGTCCTATAAAACACAAAAATGTTTCCCAATATATCCATCATCTCTACCTTCATTGTCTATTTTTATATTTGAAAATTTATCATTACTAATATGGAATATAATAAGACAAAAATTGATAATAGGGTTTGTGGAATATTCCTTCCATCAAAATGCTACTTCGTCATTGCTTGCCTTTGCTTGGACTTTCACTGGGATCCCTGTTCTGGCTCTAGATTGGCACTGCGGTGACACCAAGAACCACATCATTCTAGGGCTCACAATGGCCCCAGAGAAAGTTCATGGGGTTGTCATGATGCTCTATGGATTTTTAACCATGAATACCACCACTGCCTGCAATTCTATTCAAGCAACAACATCAGAACAGGATTCACAAATACAAAGAATGAAATAAGCAAATTTTTTGAAAAATGCAGTTTCTATAAAACTACTTACTTGAGACTCAGTAGCAAATGATCATTCAAGATGGTGTTTCTTATACTTATTAATGAATATTACAGTAGAAAGTTGACCTTTTATAGACATTATATAAATTTCAGTGGGCAACCTAAAATCTTCCATCTATACATCATAAATTATGTCCATAGATTCTGAGTATTTAGGCAGGCTTTATTAAAGCAAAACTAGTGGACAAAAGTAATTTTCACAATTTGTCTCCCTGCTCCTTTACTATGCCCTCAGTATTGTCAAATGGACAATCTAAGCTGAATCCATGTTCTCTTTTTTCCAGGAAGACTTTCTATCACCTTTGTAAAGCAAAACAAATATTAGAAAAGGCTGCTTACCCTTCTAGTATTTGGACATCAATGGAAAAGCCATCCAAAAATTATGATTACTTAATACTACTTGGATCTAGCATGAAAAGCACAAACAAGAGTTTTATGCTTTTTTAATCTTGGCTATAACAGTGACAAGGCAAAAGCAATAATTGACTAGTGGTGATGTAGTTTAACATTATTTTTTTCTGGGAAGAAAAAAGCTGCCTTGTAACAAGAAAAATTAACTCCAGTAATTTCAATTTAATAAAGTTTTAATTTTTCCTACTTTCTTATCTTAAAAGGTCTGATGATGGAACATTCCCCCCCCCCAAACTTAAATAAGAACCAGTTCAGTCAGACTGACACCTAATGGAAACTTTCATAGGAAAATAATTCTGCAAAGGAAAGGAAGCAATGAGGTAAGTATTTAAACAAAAACAATCAAAATACTTTCTGTTAACTATGAGTAGAGGTTTCCTTTAGATTTCATCACTAGCATTTATTTGCAATTATTCTATTCTAAACATTATTATTCTTCCATGAAGCAACTGCAATAAATTTGCAAAAAACTGAATAGAATAGCTTATATTTCAAAAGTTCTTCCTCATCCCCTCAACAAATGCCAGATTACTACATCTTCTGCTTCTCACAAACTGTCACCAGGCCTTCGGCTCTCTTTCCTCCTTTCAAATCCTAAACACTTATTATTTAGCCAACCAGCATGAGGCCAACTTTCCAGAGACCACCTAAGAACTAGAGTATGTAGCTTCTCTCTACTTTTCTAATTTCCCAATGAAACAATGCCACCAGTAGACATATTGCATTTTGTCAAACACATAACAAGCACAATATTTAAAAGCCCCAAATCACCAACTGGTGGATCCCTAGAGAAAGAAGGTAATTCATGGAACAATGAAGGAAAGAACAGGAGTTACATATTCTCTTGCTGATGATAAAATGTCGAATGCGAAGACAGCATCTGTGTTTTCTTTCCTACTTCAACTAATTCTTAAAATGGACTCGCCCCCGGGAGCTTCCGAGAAGGGCTCCACCCGTTTTCCCTGCAGACAACAACGTTCACTGAGCGCAAAAGCTCTGAGTAGAGATAACCTGGGAGTAATTGTGGGATCAGACACAATGGAGTGGGATTAGGGGTAGGGAGAGGGTGTGTGTGGAGTACCCTTCACTGGGAATCCTAAATGTTAGAAGAAAGGCGAAACCCTAGATGGTGAAGCATGAAAGTGTGCCTGCCTCCTTGAAGTCACCTCGGTGTCAGTCTCTCCAGGGTTCAGACTGCTCTTGTGGCAAGAGCCCAGTGGGGCACATTCACTTCGTGCCTGGGAAAGGCCTGTCCTCCAGGGGGAGAAGGTAAGCTCAGCTTAGAGCGGTCCCAGAGCGACGAGAGGGAGAGCTTCTCAGGCCTCTAAGTTTAAGATTTTTCTCCTGCAGTTTCCACTTATCAGGAATTTAGTCTTCTTGCGCAGCCCGTGCATAACCAACGATCACCACGCAGGGAGGAAACCTGCTTAGTGTTTGGCCGCGCTAGTGGAATCTTCTGTGCGCCCGGTACGTTCTAGTCCCCAGCACTCAGTTCTCCCACCTTTGAAGCGCCTCGATGGGACGGTCCCAGATGGCTCACAAGAGGGAAAGGCCAGGTGCAAAGGTGGCAAAGCTGTGTGGTCCGACGCCGGGAGAGCTGAGACCTGGAGCCCTGGCCCACGCCTTCCACTCCGGGTCATCCTTCCAGCCCCATCTTGGACATGCCAACTCCTGCCAAGTCCGATTGTCCCCAGGCTCCCCAGGATTGTCCCCAAGAGTGCATGTTTGAGGGGGTTGGTGGCCATGGCTTCCTCTTCTCTAGGAGGTGAAAAATCCGTGCTGTTTCATCGTCCATTAATATTTGGAACAAACAAACAAACACAGAAAAACTCGAAGTAGAAGGAGGGAGAGGTTCTCTCTTGCTCCCGTCCCTTCGCAGCTGACCTGAGAGGGGGACGTGCCTTGAGTTTGTTGATGTTTGAGACTCGTCCTAAAGGCAGAGGCAGGGAAGACAGCGCTGAAGAGGTGTCCCAAAGAGACTGGACGTCTGAACAGTCACTGCCTGCCCCAACCTCTTTCAAGAAGGTTCCAGGTTTGTGCCACACTGCAGCCAATCCGGTTCCCATCCTGTTTCTCCACCCCTTCTCGGAGAATCGGAAAAGAAAATATGCGTTCCTGAGAGACCCGCCACACTTCCGATCTGGAAGTTCCGCGGGGACCCAGCCCCCAGGCCCCCGCCCCTTCCCCAGCTTGGCGGCCAAGTGCGACTGCTAAGCGGCGCGGCCGGCCGGGGGTGGGGCTTTGGCACCGCCCCGGGCCCGGGATTCGCGAAGTCACGCGCTTCCGCAGGCTTTCGGGGGCACCTTCGCCCACGGACACGCCCTTTCTGTGGAGGCCGCCCACGGCGACCCTCTGCCCAGCTTCGGCGCCTCACTCGCGACGTTCCCAAACTGCTCAAGGCCTTTCAGTCATTCCCAACTTCAGAAAATCGCCCCGTCCGCGTCTCTCCCCCCAGCCGCACCCCACCGTGGGGAGGAGAGGAGCGGGCGGGGAGGGCGGAATCGCCCCGCAGGACCCCCTTCCTCTCCCCGCCCATCTCCTGCCCCTCGCCCCCCGCCCCCTGCACGAACCCATTTTACAGTCCTGGTCACCGGAGGCGCGGCGCACAGCCTTTCTGGTGGAACCAGTGCGAAAACACCCGAGGAAAGGAAAAGAACAAGAAAGTGCTACCTTGGCAACCACGGGCGTTTAGTGGCCAGCTGGTGGGCTGGGGAGGGCGACCGCTGCCCCCCTGCCGCTGGTACTCTCCTCGACTACGCGTATTCTTAAGCAATAACAACGTAATCCGTATTATCCACCCAAGAATACCCGTCACCGAAGAGAGTCAGAGGACCAGGCTGCCGCTGCCGCTGCTACCGCTGCCGCTGCTACTGCCGCCGCCGCCGCCACCAGAACTCTTGCTGCTCGCTGAGCCCGCCCCTGGCTGGGGATGGGCTGAGCTTGACCGGGACCATAAATCCATAACTCGATTTCCCTAAAGAAGGATCCAAAGCTGTGCTCGGCTGCTTCCTGCCCAAATCCAAATGGCCGCTCTATTTCCAATTCTGAAAGACAAATCACAAAACCAAATACTTAACACAGAAGAAGAGTGCTGTCTTCCCAGTGAGGAGGGAAGATGTGGCAAGGCTCTTTGGGCACAAGTGGGAGTGACAAGTAGCCTTCAGTTTACCTGGTGCTCTCCCAGTGCCTTCCTCTGCACTTCTCTGCTTGGTACCCAGTCTGGTCTCGGCCAGTCCATTCTAGGTGGTTTGATTGAGTGCCATGGCAGCCAGAGAACCCTGTAAGAGACATGCATAGTTAACCACACAAACATTACAAATATATTTACCTAGACAGCTTTAAGAAGAAGTGAGGCTTAAATAAAGACAGGGTCATGCATGGGTAAAATTTTCAGTAGTATGTTTTGGAAATGCATTTTCTCAAGCTCAAGATCACAGCAAATAAACACTCAATCAGTTTACTACGTGAAATCAAATACTTATAGATCTACAAAAATAGGCATCTTTCCTTTGAAGGCCTTAGAGCTATACAACATAATGATTTTTAAAGAAAATAAAAGCTGCAAGGCACAAAATAATTAAACCCATTTTCCATGGTATCAAAACTCACTGAGTTGACAAGCTGGTAGAGTTTCTATGATTTAAGCATCATTTTATATCACCACAATGTTTAATTTCATGGCACACCTTTAAAATATATACTATAAATGCATTGCTGTACAGCTGTTGTGAACACCTCTACAGAAAAACCTTTGAAGCTCTGTGTTCATGAAAATTATTTTAAGAAGAAAAAAACAATAAAAACTCATTTGCAAAGTGACTGTAATTTTGGCATTCAGAGAGACTATCTTTGTGATTCTTTGATGATCAATATGGCTCTTACTGGAAAAGCTTTGTCTTAAGATCCTGCAGTGGATATTCTGATAATAAGGGTTTATTGTTCACTAAATAAAATGGACAAGTGCAACGTCACTACCCAAGACATGGTGTAGCTTCATTAGAAAGTTCTCAATTTGCTTTTCCCTTTACTCTCAAATACATGAAAGTACATCCATGTGAGGGGAATGGGGGGGGGAATATGGAAACATGGCAATAGACATTATGATTTCTCAAATTATGTAAGTGCAAATAGCTCTTCATCAAGGAGTAATTATGTAACAGAATCTCTCCCACTACCACAACTCATCTCTAACTGACCTGGTTGCAATTTAAGACACTTAGGTTGTGCTTGCTCTTATCTTTTTGTAAGTATAATACACACCAACTCATCATTTTTTTGACATGTTACTTACAGATAGAAAAATCAACATGAATTCTAGGTTTTATGAACAGATGTTTAATACATAATGCTTGAACCTAAAATAACTAGAAAGAAAACCAGTATAGCCCAACTACCACACTCTTTTACATTATTTTCAGATAACTCTTAAGTACACCACTTACAAAAAGACAGATTCCAATAAAACAAATAAATAAACACTATTTTCTGCTGTTACCTAACATAGCTATAAAGTGGAGCTTTCCTCTGGTGCTAGATCCAAAAAAAAAAAAAAAAAAAAATCCAAGAAAGCTGACAGGTTCTTTTCAGCTTGAACTCCTAGAAACAAAAGCCCTTAGGGAAAGTAATGCAATAGTCTATGAGCAAAGTATACATTTGCTTCTGCACTGTTCTATTTAAATATCAACTAATATTAAAAGGAAAACAAAAAACACATACAGATAGGCTTGGATTTACTAATTGGAACGTTTTAAATTCAAAAGGATGGTCAAGGCGCACACACACACACACACACACACACACACACCCCCAATACACAGGGCATCAGAATCACAGCATAAATACCCACACAGCTTTTCAATGCTTTCCAAGTAGTCTTCTTTAGTTTTGCTTCCTCGCAATTAAAATAAAATACACACACGCACTGACCCACAGACTCACACGCTTTAAAAAACTAGAACAACGCAGTTGATCTGCTATCTTCCTACCCAAGTAGCAGTGCCAGCCTTTTCCCTACCTACCCAATGTTCCACCAGCTTCAGCACCTGGACGAGTGGACAGCTCAACCCGGGCAGACTGCCGGCAGCACTCGCAGCAGAACTGACGCTCTGAGCTCTAACCAAAGCTCTCTCGTGCTTCAGCGGGGCAGCCTGACTTACGAGAACACCATTTCCTACGAGACCACTGCCGCTGGGTGCATATTCAATTCAAGCCTCCTTAAGCTGTCGGATTTCCCCCACCCATCCACCCTCCCCCGCTTCTCCACCCTCTACACAAAAACAGAAAAGGGAAAAAGCCCAATACCATCAGGGCGTTTGTTGATCAACTTACACTTCGCTTTTGAATATTTAGATATTGCTAGAGGAACAATATCAGCGGAGGCTTAGGTCCGCATTAAGTACCTTTGTTCATCGACTCCTGCAAGCCATGTTTATTAGGATCTACATTTCTCTCGCGCCTCAATAACTAGAGGTGTGTTTTGCGGGAAGGGGGCTTTCAGCACCTTTTGATCTCTCAAGGCCACCGCGACTGACTGCAGGTTCCCACTACTTTCCTATGCTATCCCCCACACTCCAACACCCATCCCAGTTAATCGCTTCTCAATTTGCAACCAAATATACAAAAAGAAACGTGACAAAGCAATCGGTTTGAGGAAATAAGCCAATTAAGCTAAAGCTGAAATGTCTCTCTCTCTCTCTCTCTCTCTCTCTCTCTCTCTTTCTCTCTCCCCCCCTCTCTCTCTTCCCCCTTGACTCCCTCCCTCTCCCTCGCTCCTTTCCTCTCAAGTAGAAAGGGGGAAACACCAAGGAGAGAGAAAAAATCGGCAGGAGGGTGGTAGTCGACTCTTACAATCAATGGAAAAAGAGTATACACATCTTTACTGAATAATACTCTCGTTCTCAGACAAAAAGAAACACATTTTTCGATGTAAACATAGTCTCCCTCTCCCACACATCCTACATTCTTTACATTTGCTGAGATTTGTCTTGCTGTATGGCAAAGTAACTGTCACAAATCCATCTCGATTGAAGTGCTTACCCTCTAAATCCAGGTTTCAAGCGGAACTCCAACTGTGTGTAGAAGCCAGGGAGTCATCTGATGTGCGGTGAGGTAGGCTCTGGGCAGTGGGAGCTGCTTCTTCTCTCCGAGTGCTGGGTTACAGTGTTAACAAGCCCTGGGAAGGGACCTCGGCGCCTCGCGCTGGCTGTGCCCCAGTGCCTTCGCGTGGCGGCTTGCTCACGCTTCCGAGGAGTCCCAGGCGATAGCCTTCAGCTGATGCGAGCTTCCAGAAAGGAGTGGGGAAGGGAAAAAAATCATCTAATGCAATCAAATCGATCTGATCTACACCATCTGTCGCCTGCCACTATACACAAACGTTAAAATAGGAAAACGGAAAATACTGACAGCCGAGAGGGTTGGTCTGCAAAGAGTTCATTTTTAGCAGAGCATAATTGGATATGGTCGGCGTACAGTTACAAAAGCTGCTGTTAACCATCCAGTAGTGGATCCCGAACATGCTAATGGTGGATTAATTGAGGAAGATCTGACGTGCAAGCTTCATAGTCTCTTATTCATGACTTCCCAATGGGAAAGGACCAATGCCTTGTGGGACTATGGTAACATACAGTCAAAAAGCTGCTAAGAAAATGGCTGTGTGTTCACAGCACCTCTCTCTGATAACAAACATATGTCGACTAAAATGGTTTAGTAGAATGGGAGGGAGTGTTGGAGAATAAAATTTTCTTTCCCCGTGTAAGCAATCCCCATTTTCTTTTCTTAAAGAAACGCAAAAATAGATATATCTTTACCATAGTGGGGGGGAAAAGATGTTTTAAAAGGTTTTTATCAAGATCAAACTCTGCCATATAAAATAAATGGAACACCCCTGTGCAGCAATTCTTTTAAAAAAATCTATTATCATTTTTTTTCCTTACTGTGATCAAAGTAGATCCATAGCATGCGCAGTATATAGAAACTCAGTCCAGTTAATCCCACCGGGATTGACTCAAGGTTGTTTAATGTCAGTTGCCCTTTTGACTTCTTGAAATCAGGATGCCTTTTGGGGAAGGCATTTTGTATCATTTAAAATTGACATAATGAACATTAAATATAATTGCAGTGAGGAGATGAGAAGAGTTTTCCTTTCTAATTCTGCAATTACTCTCTCTAGCCAAAACCCCTTTTGGTCTGTTTCCAGTCTTTCCAGATCCGTTGATGGGAAAAGATAAGAATGAGGGAGGGTGTGGAAATACCAAAGGGGAGGGAAAGAGAGTGTGGATTATCAATAGCCAATAAATTATATTCCATTTGTAATAGAAAAAAAATATATAGCAATTAAAGAGATAACTCACTAGTTGTTGATCATGATTCTAAGTTAAAAATTATTGTTTGCTACATGGAAAGAAGACATATTGTAAACAGTGGAATGACTGTCCCCCATCCATTTTTAGTTACAATATTTAAAAATATTGAAACAGAGTTTATTATCTAGATATGTGACAGTCTTTTATTAACTATACATAAAAATTCCATATTTCCACTGATTTCGTCATCCATTTGAACACTGAACACTATGGTCATTTTGATTCTCCTCTCTTTCCTTTGGTAACATACATTACAGAAATTCCATAGTAAACAATTTGTGTTTAGGAAAATTCTAAAGATAAATGTGTCTCCTAAAACTTTGATAATCTGTTTAAGAAAAAAAAAAAAACAAACACCTAACGGTTATGAATTACATTAGACTAAAAATATAGCTTGAAGACAAATCAAACAATTTACCTGATCTTTTGTTTCAATATACATTAATTAAGCACTCTTTCCAACCTACACAACATTCCAGGGTCATAGTCAGAAATTCAAGTCTAATAGTTCAGGAGCCTTTGTTGTCATTCGTGTCAAGCTATTGCCCCCTGCAGGTTAGGCTGAAAGTGCAGGCAGAATTTGGCCAAGTCCTCAGGAAATTGATGGTAGTCAAGTTACTCAGTCTCTCCCAAAATTTAACTAGAGGCAACTTTTTAAGTTTACCTTCACTACAGTTTAAACTATTTATTTATAGGTAGCTAGTACATTCAGAAAAAAATGGTCTTTGAAGACAGATGATTTCAGGTTTTCTTCTGAGACTTTAGCTGCATGGAGTAAATCATCCACTTTGTTGTGATACAAAGAGCATTTTGGTGCACTTAATATAGTTATCTTCATCTTCCCTTATCCTTATTCCACAAGATCCAGAAAAAATAAGTAACATAATTGGAATTATGAATTCTCAATAATAAGTATGTATCGCTGGGCAATTTGATGTCAGTGTGCTCTTAGTAGACTCAATGAAATGCATGCAAATCAAACTGTTTCAGATTCTCCCTGCTCCTGATATGATGAGGTCAATTACACCATTTCTCTTGATTATAAAAAGAAACATTATTTCAACCTTCATATTCCTGCTATAACTATCATCCTTTCCCACACTCAACTTTTCTAAGTAAGGCACCTTGCCAAGATGAAATATATTTATAATTGACTGAAGAGAAATTAAATTACATCAACTCTTTCACAATATTAGAAAGTGGAGCAAGTTTATAGGAATTATTTCAGAAAGTTTATGGAAAGATTATTTTATTCTTTGGAAGTCAACGATGTGGCTATTCACACTGAGTTGTAAGGAAACCAGCAATGGATATTTCCTTATTATATAAATATGCATCTCATTGAGCAGTAGGATATCATTATGGGAAATATAATCAATTCTAACACCAAATTAGCAATCAATAAAAATCTTAGTCAAATTCTAGAAGTATCATTTCAACATTGTATGATAGTAGCTAGAAACATGAACTGCACTTTGTTATCTTAAAGCTATTATGAAGTGACTTAAAAGACAGTGGCAAGACTTGAGTCTTTCTTGAAGAATTTTTTTACCTTAACTACTGATATGTTTTTTAGGTCCTCCAGAATGGACATGTGGAATAGGAACTGGGGATAACTGTGTCATATTTTCAACAATATTAAAAACACAAAATCAAAATAACCAGAATACTTATCCCTGTTTTATTACATTTTTAAAGCTTGTTAAATTTGAAGAGGACACTACATCTATACATTAAGAGCTTTGCATCTACAGTTCATTAACACTCCTGGTCCAAGCAAAGAGGGGATTTGGACTAGGCTGTTAGACTATTAATTGCACAAATATGTTGTGGCCAGAACAGTGACTGGTTGCCTGCAGCAATCATTTCTAGTTGTCTTTGAGTAGGCGTTTTTAAAGAAAAGTCATCTCCCCTTCAAAGTCATGTCTCACATATATATGATTATACATGGTTGTGTGTACTGAAGCACATTGCCATTGAGTCACAAATTTTCAAGTATCTTGATTCAAATGGCTGTCAAATACCTATGAACAGAGTTGCTTTTAATTAGCATCCAGAAAGAGAGATGATATTTGACCTGTGAGTCTTAATCAAGGGGAATATTTTTAGGTTCTCCCATAGACGATGTAGCAGATTGCTTGCAAGTGCCTTCAAAAACATAATCCTTCTTTTCCTCCTACTATCATTACTATTGTTCTAATAGTTTCTAAAGGATCAGAACAGAGTTCTAGAAACCCTGTAATATTGTTATTGCCGGAATCCTGGGTTATTAAACATTCGGATCCGCAGACGCGAAGGACCATCCAATCCTATTCATATGCATCCTGTGACTCAACTCAGTTTCCACTGTGTGTGAGAGAGAGAGAGATAGAGAGAGGAGAGAGAGAGAGAGAGAGAGAGAGAGAGAGAGAGAAGAGAGAAAGAATTCGAGTTCATTCTGAAAGCGCTTATGTTTCCAGAGGTTTTCAAATGCAAATGGAGTGGGAGTGGTGGTGGCCGTTCTGGAGTGTACTGTGTGGGTGTGGAGGGATTTGGGGAGAGGGTGTCGTGGGCACTAAGTTTAAACAAATTCAAGGCCATTACCACCACTGCAGACCAAAATAACTTAGGTCTGAGAGACCCCTTAGAAAGATACAATGCCTTCCTCATCTAAAGAGAGGCAAGCTAAAACCAGAGCGATCTCAGCGCTCGCGCAGTTTTGAGACAGGGTCTCGAAGACCGCCAGAGCCCAGGTGTCGCGGGCGGGCCCGGGTCTAAACTCTCGTCTGGCGAAGTGAAGAGCGCAAATTCCCAGGCCCAGCGCGCCTTCGCGGGACAGGCCGGCCGCCCTGGCCCCGGGCCGGGCTCGCTCTGCTCTGAAGCCCCGGAGCGGGCGAGGAGCACGGTTCTGGCCACAGGAAGTCTAGTTTCAGCAGCCGCAGGCCGCCAGCGCTGGCTCAGACCTGGGCCTCCTCTGGAAGAGTAGAGTAGCGAAAAATCAACCACCACCTTGGATTTCAGACCGAAGAAAGGAAGCAAAAGCAAAGGTGTGGTTACACAGGACTTCCACAGAGAAACCGTTGCCTCTCCTAAGGGGGCCCGCGCTTGGCGGCTGCAGAAGCGCGAGGCGCGGTGGGTGCAGGCGCGGGGGCGTGGGAGTCGCCACTCTCCCCTCAGCCCGGCCGTGCGCTCTGCGATCCTCCCGAGTCCCGGCCAGCGGCCTCGGCTCGCCCCCTAACGCCCTCGTGAGGACGGCTGCCGTCGGGCCCACGGCGCCCTGGGTTGGAGGCCGGGGCGAGACGGCCCCGCGGGACTCTGGAGCCTTGGTAACGCAGAGGCTCGACAGGTTCACGAAAACGCCCGGCTCCTCCAGGATTTATCGTGTCTTAAGCAGCTCCGAGAAGGCTCCGCTGGCGCTTGGGGAACCCCGCTGTGCGGCTCCCCCCTGTTGGTCTCTCTCAAGCTCTCGCCTTCCTGCCCGGGTCCTCTCTCCACTCTCCTGCCCTGCCGGAGTCCCGGGCCGCACGGGCTGAGCCCAACGCGCCCGAAGAAGAGCGCCGGAGCCCCCTGCTGGCCGGACGCGGCAGGCGCGGCGGCCCGCTAGGTCCCCTCCGCCCCGCGGGCGCTGCCCAGCCCGGACCCGCCTCCACCCTCCAGCGCCCCAGCGCAGGGGGCGTGCTAAAAGCAACAGAAAACAAAACAAAAACAAACAAAGCGCCAAACCCCACTCTCACCTCGTCTACTGGTCAAAGGTAAGTGTGAGTTCAGCCTCTCCCTCGTCCGTCTCTGACCCTTCACTGATTCTCTGGGCTGAGGTCTGAAGGAGCCATTGGGGGCCCCTCTGGAAAGGAAATTATGGCTGCTTTTGAAAACATGTTTTCTAAGCATCAAAATCAATCTCTCTTTCTCTCTCTCTCTCTCACTCACACACATACACACACACACCCTTCAACCAAACCCACACTTGCCAGTCTGGAAAGGTACTACTGATGTACATGTCTCTGGAAGCGTTTTATTAGCTATTGGAGGAAATGTTCACTAATATTTTAGGTTGTAAGTAAGCAGCAATAATTATTCCGTGAATTGGGGAGAGGGAGGTAAAGACAGATTCCTCTTAATTTAACCCTTCCTCCCATATCTGAGTGCGAATCCTACTTTCAGCACCAAGTCCTAGCATGAGCCGAAAAGTTTTCATTCTTATACTGAGAAGGAGAGAGAGAGAGAGTCGTCCATTTCTGGGAGGTTTCCTGTGCTCCCACCCCTCACTATGGAACTGGGGAAGTGATTGTTTTGTTTATCTAGAGAATTCACGACTTAGTTTTGTATGGCGTTTGGAAATTAGTTTAACCTTGAAATAGGCTATATGCTTTAAGTAGTACGGTGAAATAGGCTGGATGCTTTTCTTAGGATAAGGTTGTTAGAAATCACAATGTTTCTTCCTATTCAGGCAGACTTGAGTTAGAGATGGGCATAGTATCCTATGATTATTGTGACTTTTAGTAAAGTCTGTTGCCTCTGGATGTTTACTGTCTTTGGGAGAAAGATAGTTTTTGTTTGTTTGTTTTTTAAAGTCGTAGGCGTAGGCAAACAATAAGTATAGATAGGTTCAGTAAGGGATCAGTACTATTAATATTTGTTTCTATTTTCTTCACACAATCTTCTGGGGAAAGAAGCCAAAGGACTGTTTTTTTTTTTTTTTTTTTTTTTTTTTTTTTTTTTTTTTTTTTTTTTTTTTTTTTTTTTTTTTTTTTTTCCTGGAATTAGTTTGTTCTGTCTAGGCAAGATCCATGAGAGAATCTTTTAAAATGGCGTCTGTTCTTATTTGGTATTTTCAGGTGGATGACAGAATCTTTGACCTGCTAATAAGGAAGGGGCTGGGGCTGAAATGAAGAGGGATCTGGTATCTTTCCTCTATATTCATCAATCCAGGAGATCTGAACAGGTCATAAAGAGTTGCAGCTCCTCCTGAGGATAAAATCACAATTAAAACAATAAAAACTAACATGTGCTGAGTGCTTACTCGTGGCCAGGTGCTGTACCTTTACCATCATTTTCTCATTTAATTTCCACTGCAATCCTATGGATTAGGTACTATGATAGTTTCTTATTTTACAGAGAAGAAAAGTAAGGATTGGGAATATTTATTTACTTGACCAAGGTTATAACAGTTGGTAAGCAGAAGAGCAAGGATCTGAAAGCCGGCAGTAAAAGAGATATTTTGAAAACTCAGGTTTATTGTATTGAATTCAGACTGATATTAACTAAGCTAATATTTCAGGTCTCAGTCTTGTTTTTCATAAAGAAAAGAAAGTATTTTCTTTTCCTGGAATAAAAGCATTTTATCAAAGCGAGATATTTGCTTTTTAAAATGTTTGTTATGAGCGCCTGATCCCCATTTCACAGATGAGAAAACTGAGAGAATCAATCGATTTAGTTATCATAGCAAAGTGCATAGCCAGGCCTTAAAACCAGAGTTGCAGATCCAGCTTCTATATCCATTCCAGTTAACCATACTGCTGAAACACAAAAAGATCCTTGGTTTTTCTGAAAATGCTAAACAGTAGATCATTAACAGCCCAAATCCCGTATTTCTCAGTGAAGAAGCTTTCTTTCACCTTAATTGTGAATACCTTTTTATACTGAAAGGATGCAAATGTGGAAATAGGGCTATTCTCAGTGGTGAATTAAATGACAAAAATGGCAAAAGACTAAAATAACTACATCAGCTTTGCTTGAAAAGCAGTTAAAGCAGTTAAAAAGATATCTGAAAGGCTCGTCTCAGTACCAATTTAGTCTTCTCCACCCCCCAAGACCCATCCTACCCTACTCCAAGAAAGCCATTCCACATTACATTTATTTCTGCTAGCTTTTGTTCACAAAGGAGTCTAACACTAACAAGATTTTGGTGCTTTTCATCTCCATTCATATATTTCTTCTTTGCAACTGTGAATGGTTACAGTAAAATGTAAAACAAACCTCTGGAGTGAACACTTTAACTGAAAAAATATATACAATATTAATTGGCCAAAGATTTTTGACTGACATCCACATTTTAAGACACACTTATGATATACTGAAGTATATTGTGGAAACTGATTTACGCTTTAAGTTAAAAGGTAGTTCAGGTCCAGAATGTGTTTCATAAAACGGTCTTAGATTTCCTCCATTTTCAGTAAGGCTCAAGGTGTCAGAGAAAACCATATGAACTGCCCTAAGTCACTGATTGGGCTGCAGCCCATGTCTCAGCTTTCTCAGTCGTTTGTGTGCAAAGTATTTGGCCACATGGCCTCCTGTCATGTTGGGGATCTGTGATTTTTCCAAAGGTTTAATTTAGTTGAATATGATTGTTATTGTCAAGTTGGGATTTTTTTCTCTCTCACCTCTCATTAAAGCCCTTAGTATCAATATCAGTTTAGAACTATTACATTACATAATGAAGCTTGCTTGTCTGTGTGAATTTATACCATAAATGCGTTCACAGATTTTTAGACCTGAAGGGCTCTTTTAAATGATCTAGTCTAACCTTTTTATTTTACTGATGAGTAAATTGGTGTCCTCAGAGATAATCCAGAATTCTCAAGGTCACCCATCAAGTCAGAGGCAGAATGGGAGCAGGAACCCAGATTTTCTGTATTCAAGCTCTAAGACCTGTGCATTCTCACAGCATCATGTCCCTATTTCTTTCATTGTTACGAGATTCATTCATTCATTCAACAACTAGTTATTGTCATGAACTTGGCAAATGTTCTAGGCATTAGGAATTCAACAGAGGGAAAAATAAAACAATCCTGAAAAAAGGCCTTCATTTGTTGAAACATATTCTGGTGGTGGAGTAGGACAGAATCAAATGGCAGCCTTAACAATGGCTATAAAGACATTGTATAAAGACATTTTTCTTAGAAATTCCTTCTAATAGATTATAAATTTCAAGGCAGACAAAAATATGTTTATATTCTTCTGCTTTTCTGTTAAAGAAAGTTGAGGAACTTATAATGAAACCAAATAATGAAACACTAAATAATGAAATGGCCAGTTAATGAAATCACCAACTGGAAATTAGTAGTAAATGGTCATAGCATATCCTAACCAGGTAAGTAGAGCCGTCTCATATGATCCATCCATGGGCCAAGGAGGACAGTTTCCCGGAGTCATCACAGAGTCTTTCTGTGAATTGGGAATTAAATGCCTGTGAGAAAACATAGACTTGTGCAGGAGCTGGGATAAAGAAATAATAAAGAGATCAAAGAGGAAATTATTCAACAAGATTTTTTTTAAGTGACACATTTTAAAATATGTATTAGACTGTCCTAGCATGAACCAAAGGGCAAGAGAGCACTATCCTGAGTTTAAGGCAGAAGCTTCAGGGATTATTATAATTGATTTGTGTGATTAACTCAACTTTCCCCTTTTAGAATATGGTGGACGGTAGTCTCCCCCCATCAATGCAATAACTGGGGAGGGAAAGGTATAAATAATTCAATCCTGTAAAATCTTGGGTTTTGTGATTGTGAGATTCCTTAAAAAGGGTGTTTTTCAGAAAATGGAACTGGTTATTACAAAGATAACATCTTACTGGACATTGAAATGAAAAATTATCAAATGACTAGGTTACAGTAATTTCCTAAAATCCCTCCTCTACCACTTCCCTCACAAGGATTTTTGCCTGTCAAGGTTTGGACCAATCGCCAATTGTCCTATACCCGTATTTGTCACTTGAGAGGAGCACTTTTTTTACTCTAGTGTTTTACTGTATTTGACTTGGCAATTAAATGAAGCTTTCTCTGGGCAAATACACAGTATGAAAATTTTAGTTAATTTGGGACAGGGGAGAGGAGGATTTTCTCTGCTATTACAAGGGGAAAAAGTGCATTTACTCCATTGAAGTTTCTTTTGTACTGTTTTCTGTCAGTTTAATTTTTATTTCATTTTGAGCTCTGATGATATAGCAACGTAACAGATATAGGTTATAATATATGTTAATAATAGTTTGGCTATTTCATATTTTAGTCTTTTACATATCAGTCATGTAACACATAACATGTAAGCAGGACTGGCTGAAAGAAACTATTAGATAATTGTTCCATAGAGGGGGCCACTCAGGTCCAATTCACTGCATGTGAACTGTTGAAGAAATTTTGCAGAATTTCTCTTTCATGTTGTCAGATGTCATGTGGTGGTATCAACCAGGGAAATGATTAAGTTGGATTCTCCAGAGAGTCACTGGTCTATTTCCTGCCTCCAAGCGTAACTGAAACCAAGCTACAACTACACGAAGTGTTGAATTGCAGAAATGTGGTCCAATTGTTATCTCTACTACCTGTATTACGGAGATTAGAAAGTTGTAAGTAAAGAAGTCTGGGTCTTTTTCAACTTTTTTGCCCTGAGGCCAGCTGAAGAAGCAATAGCATGCTCTCCCACCATGGTCACTGAAAAAAGTAGCAAATCTTAAGTAAAGGAAAATGTGAGATCTGAGATCTTTTCAGTCTGCCTTAAGATTGGACAGAGTTTATGGAATAATTATGTTGAAGCTCCTAAATGATGTAATTGAGGTTATCTTTCTGGTTGGATGAAAGGGTCTTTATGATCGATACTCCTTTTGGAGCTAACCCACTAAAAAAAGAAAGGCAGACAGACAGAAAGAGAAAAACAAATCCTATTTGAGATGGAGGTTCAGTGACAAGAGAAGCTTTTAGCCTTCAGATGTATTTGCTCTGTACCAGGTACATAATAATACAGCTTTTGGATCTTTCAATCCTTACTTAGCTAGGCATTAAATTCTAGGAATAATCTGTTTATAGAAAATAAAGACATTTCTATTTGAAAACAAATGGAAAAAAATAATTATTTTTCCCCAAATGTGCACCCTTTTAATTGATCAAATGCATCCAAGTAATTCTGCTGGCAATTTGAACACTCTGTAGGTGTTGTTGCTGCTCTGAATTTGTCTGCAAGAGGAATTGTAAATGGTATTTACCTTTTAATTAAACAAAACATCTTGCAAATTAAACACATGTTCTTGCACATCAAAATTTAGTTAACATCTCTTTCATTGTTCCTCCTGCTGACACTCTGACAGCATCGTGAGTCCACACACAATATAGAGTCATGCTACTCCCCCCTCCCCTGCACTTTGCATTCCTCAGAGTAGATGATATCACATGCTAGAGTACCCTCTGTAACTGACTTCTAATAACTGAGCTGCTTTTCCCATTTAATGTACTTAATATTGTGTAAAATATGGGACTGCATTGGTGTGTCCAGAAACTGGAAAGCTTTGGACACTGATCTGACATATGTCTTATAATCTTACGCTGAAAATTTGACAGTGAATGACAGAACACCTTAGAGGAATATAAGAAGCTGATAAAGGCAGAAGCACTGCACGTGAATGCAGAGTATGGTTTCTAATAGCTACATACTTTTTTACATGCATACCAGTAATTTGACATTTATAATTCACCGTGGAGCTCAATTTCTGTCATTTTCTTACTGTCAAGTCCTCCACATTTTGAAATAAATGTCCCTTCTAATTATTATATGAATTTGAACTCCAACATTCAATTTTTTCCCCTGTCCCTTATAATGGAGTACTACATTTAGCTGAAGTCTGATTTGCAAGACCATTTAGAAAGTGTGATCATTTCAAACGGATTCCCACAAACTATACATGGGAACCCTTTCTTGATTGTACTCTGCCTTACTTATGAAAGTACAGTTTAAAACCCATCTATCAGTACTATTTCTAAGAAAATAAGATTATTAATGGCAGAGTGAAACTGAGATAATTAGGATATAATCTTAATGGAACAAAAGTCAGAGAGAGGTTTTTCAATAAAGCAAAATTGTCATTAACGACTGTCATTCAGTCGCACCGGTGCTCATTAATCTCTTTTATTTCTGTTTATTTATGGTTTATATAATTGAAATAAAGTCATTTGCTTAGAACATTGCCATAGAAGAAATGCTTCCTGCTTTCAAAAGAGACAACTCAGAATAATAGTTAAATAAAATCCAGGGTGAAATGAAGTTTTCCCTTAGCATTACGGCACCTCTGAGCTTTTTCTTTTAAAAGTTGAGGGATTATTTTTACTGTTAATATTTACTTTTAGGGTTCAGACTGCTAGCATGTTGAAGAGATGCTATTCATGTCAGAAATTGTTTTGAGGCACAGAAATGATTGGTATGGATATGGGTGGAAGAGAGGGAGGGCAGCCCTTTAGCGTCATTTGAAAAAAGCTTCAGCTCAAAAGAATAAAATACCTCATTGTAACTAAGCTTTAAAAAACAGAAGTAAATGATAAACATACATTTTTTTTGCAAATATTGACTTTTATGTTTTAAATAAGCATTTAAAAAGTTTTTGGTGGAATGTTGGTTGCTTGTTGATTAAAATAATCCTTTATGCAAAAAATAGAATGTCCCTTTTTGATTTCAAAGAAATGAACAGAATGTGGGTGATGAATACACAAGTAGGACTCAAAGTCATCAAACTAATTTCCCTAGATTTAGATAAGACCAAAGATTAGGGACTTTGGTTAGTCGCTACATTTAAAAATATTATTTGCATTTATACCAGCATAACTTCTGTTGCCTGTTTAAACATTTCACAGTTTAACTGGATACAATTTTCCAACTATAAAGAAAATCTATGCCAGCCAACAAGTTTCAGAAATATTGATTGGAATTTTCACTGATGTGTAAAATGTGCCTGAACTATAGATGTAAGATTTTCCTTCTGAAAAAAAATTTTTTTGAAGTTTGATATTGATCCTTGTGCCACTTGGTTTTCACTAGGTTTATGCAAGATAAAGCAATGATTAAACTCTTCATAGTGCCATCCAATGTGTATATTTTTTACAATTGATATGTACCACTTCCTTCTTTTAGAGTAATTTTTGTATTTAATGATGTGCTCCTAAGATGTTTTATATATCAATTTCCAGAAATATAAATGAGAATATTTTTTTAAAAAATATGCAGAACTATCATCATTGCTGACAAAATGACTGGTGTCTCTTTAGTTCTTCCTAAACACCAGTCACTGTGCTGAATATGAGACACACCTTATCCCATTGCATCTTACAGCAACCCCACGTGAAATTACTCTGAGGGAACTAAGACTATGGAGACTGAAATGCCTTGTTCAAAGCCTCCTTTCTAGTAAAAAGTAGAGCCTGTTTTCAGTTCACTTTCTGATTTATGTGGCAAGGTTCCTATATACAGTGCAATGTGCCTTTTTCACAATTATAATTTAAGGAACACTTACCATGTGTCAGATGCTGTACTTAATACTTTACAGATTGAAAATGTATCTTGTTTAGCACCAAATCCAAATCACAGATCTAAGACAAATATTTTGACTAAAAGGCACTCCTGGGCTTAGGCTAATTGTAGAAGTGGAAGGGTGTATAGGTAGGCTCAACCTAAAATGAAACGCAAAGTGGGCCAATGTGTCATCAGCTCCTTTTCCTATCTACTTCCATCTTTTTCCCCAAGTTTGCTTCTCATTTCTATAGAACCAACTCATGGAAGAAGGGACTCCTGCCAAAATTTGTATTTGACTAAGGATGTCTGAAAAACTGAACAGAAGTCAAGCTTTAAAGAACAAGATTAAATGAAGTCAAACAGAAGTCAAGTTCTAAAGAACAAGATTCATTAAATATCAATTCATATTGATATTCAATATCAAATGAATGTGCATTCATTCATTCCTTAAAGTATGAAAGGGATGTGAGGAACAGAGAATATCCTATACATTACATAGTTCAAGGATGGGAAACTGGAAGCCTTCCAAATCGTGCTCACATATGTGATTTCCCCCTTGCAATATATTATATTTCAAAAAATGGAACTTGAATGTAATTTGAATGCCTTTAGCTGAGGCAAAGATTTTCCAGTACACTATGATCTCTCATTTCCCACCCTTACCAATTCTCATCCTCATTTCACACATTCTCTGCTTGATTCCTAAAATCATCCTGAGTTCATGACTATGTTGGAGATAGCCCAATATAGAAAGTTTTTGATAAGGTTAACTCCAAATAAGATTATTTCTCCAAGGTCAATGCTATCTTTTTCTTTTCAATGCCTAGTTCAGTGCTTGGTGCACAGGAAGCCCAAAAACTAGTTATTGAATGAATGAATGAATGAATGAATGAATGAATGAATGAATATGACGGAATTGAGTCCTAGAATTCAAGTGCCCTCTATCCCAATCCAGTGTTTGTTGCATCTTGTCACTTAATCTCCAGGAGGAATGGGGCAACATCTCTACTTTTGTGTGCAGAAAATATGGCTCCATCTTTCAGTTCATGATTTTCTCTTTTTGCCTCAATCAAATGAGGCCAAAACTAACAGCAGTTCAGCCAAAGGAGATTTGTTCGAAGGTTGGTTTCAAATTGAAACAACCAAATGTTGTGTAAACACAAAAACCAAATGTACAATACTTTTCAGAATACCTAGAAAATCACACTTACTTCCAATCAAGTCAAAATTCTTGATGTACATTATCTTCTTGATAGTACATTCTTGATAGTACATAATTCTTGATAGTACATTATCTTCATCCCTGTGATTGAAAGAGACAAAGAAGCAACAGGCAAAGTATACATCTTTCTGCCAGGCATGTGGAGAATGTTTATGGAGTTTGGAGAAACCTTTAGACTGAACTGATTTTATGACCAAACATTCAGAAAAAAAAGTGAATAACTGGGCCATTTATCTTTCTTTATGATTAATTCATGCCATATCCATATTTGGCTATTTAGGAAAAAAAATCAACTTTTTATAGTTTTCAGTGTATGGTTCTTTCACTGTCTTGGTTAAATTTATTCCAAAGTATTCAATTTAGATGATATTTTAAATGGAATTATTTTCTTTTTTATAATTTTTTTATCTTTAATATTTTTTGGTCCACAGTAGGTGTATATAAGAAAAAATAAAAAAGATCTAGTATTTGATAGTACACAAGGCAAGCTTAGTTAATAATAATTCAACTGTACACTTAAAGTTCTTTTCTTACTTTTTCTGATATTTTACTGTTAATATATAAACACACACACACACACAAATGACTTCTTTTTTTTATTATTTTAATGACAACTTTTTGATATTTTCCTTTTTTTAAATTGCATTTTAGGTTTTGGGATACATTTGAAGAACATGTAAGATTGTTGCATAGGTACACACATGGCAGTGTGGTTTGCTGTCTTCCTCCCCATCACCTATATCTGGCATTTCTCCCCATGTTATCCCTCCCCAACTCCCCACCCCCCGTCCCTCCCCTATTTCCCCACCGCAGACCCCAGTATGTGATGCTCCCCTCCCTGTGTCCATGTGTTCTCATTGTTCAACACCAGCCTATGAGAACACAAATGACCTCTTTATTTAGCATTCATATGTATCTATAGTGTGATATGGCTTAGGGCTGATTTTTCTGTTATTGTCTTAGTGTGTCAGCCATATGACTGCTCTAGAGAACCTTGGGTTGCTCATCAGGATAATTGTGTAAAGTAAGAGAAAAGTTGTAATTTTGATCAGGAAACAAAGCGTTTTTAAGGCAGAAATGATGTTGCCACAGGAGTGATAGATAAACTCATCAATTGCACAAAGTCAAGGCAGACTATGATGTCTAGCGTTGGACTGAGATAGGCCTTTATATGCCATTAACCATCTGCACGATCATCACATTCCACACTGCTTCGAAGACTTCAATACTGTATTTTCTAAGGACCAATTTCAAAATCCTGAGCATGTCAATCAAGTTCCCCATGGTAATGCTTAAAAAGTATTATTATTATTATTATTTTGAGACCGAGTCTTGCTGTGTCACCCATGCTGGAGTGCAGTGGTGTGATCTCAACTTACTGCAACCTTCACCTCCCAGGTTCAAGCGATTCCCCTGCTTCAGCCTTTAGAGTAGCTGGGATTACAGACATGCACCACGACACCTGAATTTTTTTTTTTTTTTTTTTTTAGAGATGGGGTTTCACCATGTTGGCCAGACTGGTCTTGAACTCCTGACCTCAGTTGATCCACCTGACTTGGCCTCCCAAAGTGCTGAAATTACAGGTGTTAGCCATCATGCCAGGCCTCAATAAGTATCTTTTGAATGAGCTCATGGATATTTGCTGTATTATATTGTATACTGCATTTACCCAAGATTTCTCAAAGGTCTCTAAGCCTTGGATTTTTCTCTGACTGTAATATTTTCCCATAATTCTCTGGGAAAGCCTTCAGTAATGGTCCATGCATCTGTGAAACTTTCTGTTATGGTTCTTGAGCATCCTCTGAAAAGTTTGAACCAAGCAGGCTCTTCTCTCTTTTATGTTGCATTGCATTTTCTCTGACACTGCTATGGCACATACCTGCTTGCTCTTTACTTGTTTTATAACTGTTATGTGTATGCCTGTATCACCTACATCATATATGCTAGGTGCATGCTTGTGTTACCATATTATAGCTCTTAGGTACATACCTGTCCACTAAAAAAAATATGAGCTGTCTGAGAAAAGGGATCATATATTTACGCTTTCCATGGCAGATTTGCAATGAATGTCAGATCAATCAACCAACTAATCACACTAGACTGCTTGGAAAAGAAAAGAAAAGAAAAGAAAAGAAAGAGAAATCAAGGGAAAGTGGTGATATTTTTTGAGATATATCCATAACCCTACATGTATAACAAAAAGACAGGCAGGAAGAAAGACAGAAAGACAAAAGGAAGGAAGGAAGGAAGGAAGGAAGGAAGGAAGGAAGGAAGGAAGGAAGGAAGGAAGGAAGGAAGGAAGGAAGGAAGGAAGGAAGGGGAAAGAAATCAAGGGAAAGTGGTGAGATCTTTTTAGATATATCCATAACCCTACCATTTAAAAAAAAATTTTTCTTAGTGTGACTATAAAGTAATACATTTTCTCTTTATTTTACTCTTTAATTTTACTTCTTTTCAAGGTTCTTTTTTGAAACAAACTATGAAATTTACACAGCAAATGTCATTTCACCTTTCGACCTGATTATTTTTATTTTATTTTATTTTATTCTTTTCATGTTGACATTGCTAAGATTTTTTTTTTTTGGATTGTCTTCTGGAATCATTTCAAAAGTCAGTCTCATTATTTTGTTACTTTTGTTCCCATTTGGTTCCTTAAAAAAATTTAACCTATGTTCAAAATTTGAAGATTTCTAATAATTGAAGCAAATCCTAAATGCCAAAGAAGGGCTTATTGGTTTAAAAAAATGGTATAAAATTCTTACAAAGAATATTATGTAGCCAAAAATATTATGACATTATGCTAGGAAATTAGGAAATAATTTACATAAACATTACTCATTATATTTCTTGTGTGTGTTGCTTGTGATCATTTTTCTTTTTTTACTTTAAAAAATTAAGCCTACAAAGAAGTTAAAAACACAATTCAATGGACACTCAGATACCATTAACCTTAATTTATCAATGTTACATTTTATAGACATTTTCTTTATCTGCTTGTCTTTCCGTTAAGATTGATCGAGATAGGTGTATGTGTGTGTGTGTGTGTGTGTGTGTGTGTGTGTGTGTGTGTGTGTTTTGACTAGATTAAGAAGTTTTTTCTTCACCTTAAAGTCTAATGGCTAAAAAAAATTTTATTAGGGTTGGTCTGGGTGAGTTTTCCAGGTACATATGGGCCTTTTAAAATATGAGAGTCGTGTCTTTTTCTATTTCCAGGATGTTTTTCTCTGATAGTAATTATATCTATATTAATTCTATTTCATTATTTTGTTTTTATTTTTCAGATCATATTATTTCTATATTATATACCGTATTATTTCTATATTATATATCAACTACATTTCTCTGATATTTTTCTCTTTGTTTTCATTGGCATAATGCTATACTTGCATTTTTTTCAGTATTTAGTATAATCTATTTTTGTTGTTGAATTTATTCTCCCTTGAGCATCTTGTAAGTTAGTTTTTATTTCCAATATGATTTTTGTCTTTTTAAGAATGCCTTTTCTTTCTGACTGTCATTTTGTATTTCATATCTTCATACTTTTTTTGTCTGTTTCTGTTCTGAAGTTTGTAAACTTATGATTTACATTTTATTAAAAATTCTGTAAATTATTAAGGATGTTTAATTCAATCTCCTTATGCTTTATTGTAATTTTATTAAGGAGACTATATGCTGAACTATTTTGATTTGCATTTTCCATTTTCTTATAAAATAGTTTTGTATGAATGTTGTTTGACATTATCATTCTAAAAATTTTTTTAAATGTTTACTGTTCTTAGAATAGAAATATGTTTGATGTAGACACAGTAGATGTGTTTGGGTGGCTCACTGGATTTCTTAGGTCAGAAGTCTTTCTTGTGATATGGTGAAATTGATCTCTGACTGCATTTATTTTTCTATTGGATAGGGGGTCAGTGGAGGCCTGTGTCTTTTGATTTTGTGACTCTTTTCTGTTTGTGCAGGCTCCTTAACTTTCAACTCTTGCTTCCATGTTTTCCTGCACTCTCAAGCTTCCAAGAGCACCCTTTGCAAGTTGGCATTTTCCTTCCAGAAGTGGTGCTTTCTCAGGGACCTATTTCTGGTTTCATGCACCTTATCCCTTTCCTGTTGATTTTCCAGTCAATGGTGCTCTGATGTAACAGATCTCAGACTTGTTTTTGTATTTCCTTATCTCAAAATTGGACTTTCTTTTTCTGAGCCCGGGGGTAGCAGTGTGGGCATTTTAACTGTGTTTCACATGGGTTAGCTAATGCTCCTTCTGTGTCTTCATGTGTAGAATCTCTGCTTGATGTGGGCTCAGGAGCTTCCTCTGCTAGATTGGATATTTATTTTCATATTTACACAGATTTGGAGACTTGTAGTGTTCTTTCTGTCCTAGTTATTCTTTAGGCCTGGGTTATGATTGGTTTTACTTACTCTCTTTGTTGCTCTATACGGCCGTTTGGACGTAGTGTGGAGAAACAAAGATTTACTTTATTACATTATATTACAGGAACTGAGAATGCCTCTTGTGACACATTTGTTCTTTTTTGTGTTTGTTTGTTTTTGAATCTATCAGTGGTTATTGGAAATTTTCTTGAAGAGGAGATAATATTGGATACATAGAGCAAAACTTGTCACAGATCCTCATGATTCATCTCTCTTACCTGAATAACTTGTGATTTTTTTTTTTTTAAGGGAGTCTTGCGCTGTCACCCATGCTGTAGTGCAGTGGTGTGATCTCGGCTCCCTACAACCTCTGCCTCCTGGGTTCAAGCAATTCTTCTGTCTCAACCTCCCGAGTAGCTGGGATTAGAGGCCCCAGCCACCACACCTGGCTAATTTTTATATTTTTAGTGGGGATGGGGATTCACCACCTTGGCCAGGCTGTTTTCAAACTCCTGACCTCAGGTGATCCACTTCAGCTCCCCAAGTGCTGGGATTATAGGTGTGAGCCACCGTGCCCAGCCAATATTTTTAAATTGTAAAAGAAAGCAACAGAACAGTATAAATAGAACACTCTTTTTTATTAAAAATGTGTACATTTGCATAAAAAATTATCTAGAAACCTGAGTACATTAATTTATTCACCTAATTATAACTGGATGGGAGATTATGTGTGATTTTTAAAAATCTTTTGTACGATAAACATTAGATTACTTAATCACCAAAATAGAGAAAAACATTTCTACTTTAGAATATTAAAAAAAAAAAGCTGTCACAATTCAATTAAACAGAGGTTTTACATTTCTACCATAACAGCCAGCACGCTAGATACTGCATTATGTTCAAAATGAATTTAGAATATGTTAATTAAGTGAATTGTAATTATAATTAAATGTATGTATGCATGAAGGCATGCATACATACACAAACATTTGTATACACATTCAGGAATATTTGTGCAAAAAGTTACAACACACTTGAGGGGGGGGCCAAGAAGCAGTGGTAGAAGGCACAGAGAGTGAGTCCCCAGCTAGTGGTAGCTGGCCTGGGAACAGCCTGTGGACTGCACTCCCTGGCAGAATATGATCACCAGGTCTGGGTATGGCCAGGTCCTGATTCAGCAATAATGGGTGTATTCAAACATTCTCAAGTAATCTGCGACGTTTTCCTTTTCCTAATTAGTTCTGATCAAGGTGAAAACATGGCCTATGGAAGGAAGATAATAAAAATTGGGCTGAAGGTAGATAGTGATATATTGTGACATACTTGTTCACATGATGTTTAAAATATTTAGATGATCAATCACTACAGCTGCGTCACAAGCATGATAACATTGTTATCTGGCAAGAGCACAATGGAAGTGCATTGGAAGCAATGGAGAAAGGCAACATAATCCAAGTGATATCAACCTTTGTTTGCTGGCCTTGGAAGTTCTGGTAGAAAGTATGGAAATGGGGGTAGTACAGAGGTTTTGTTTTTTATTCCAAAAGGCATTGACACCAATTATTGTAATTATTTTATTTTATTGAAGGCCTATCAATTTCCAACAAGAAGATGTGTATTTTCCATTCTATAATACCAATGGAATATACTATTACAATTATATAAATATTAATTAAGAGGTCTGCATACGGTTATGCTAGAAATGTCAGTACATTTTCAACTCAGGGTGACACCATACATCTGGGCAAACAAATGTCTGTTTAATAATAATAAATATTATTACAAAAGCTCTATGCACTTATAATATCTAAATATATGGGTTGAAAAGTTTCTGGATTATTTTGTTTTTCCAAAAAGCATCTGTAAAATTATTTAGAGTGTTAAACTGATTTGGCTCCATTCAGGCCAATGCCAGTCCCAGTCTTCAGAGTTTACAATTTGTACTATTGTTTTTTGCTAAGGACCATGAATGCATTTAGTCACATGTTTTTGGTGTATAGTTAATGCTATGACTGTAAATGCCTTATGTAATGGTACTTTTAGAGAAGTTACAGTTTCTATGAGTCCATATTTTCAAAATAGGGACATAAGAAGAGAATATGGTTAAAGAGTATTTTCAGAAGCAACTAGAACATTAAATTTGGGGTTAAAGTACTTAGGGAGAATAAGCCTTTTACATGCAATCAAAATAATAATAATTGCCAATGATTTATGGGTTAGATTCAGTCAATTTAAGAAATCTTTAATCCAATAATTCAGATATAACAATGTACACACACTCACACACACACACAGAGGCACACACCATTTTGGCTAGCTTAAGCACATAATACTTTACTAGAGAATATAGGCAGATCACAGAATTGTTTGGAGGGCTGAAAAATCAGGCTCTATTCTCAGATTTCAGAAATGACTCCAAAGCACAGCAGAAGCAAAAAGACTATTATGTCTGCTGCTATCAGGAATCAGCAAAATTAAGAAGCCTCTCCTCATGACTGCTGGCTCCAGCAGCTCACTGTTACTGCCTGGATCCACACAAACAACCTGGATAGGTGCCTTGCATCCTGTTTTTCTCCATGTTTACCTGTATAACTCCCACCCAAATCAAAAGGAAATCCAAATCACATCTGGAGCCCCAGCCACAAGGGATATACAATAAGCCATTTTTAGTTTCTGAGCCACTGAAGCTGCAGGGGATTGGACTGGGGTGTAAGAAAGCCCATCCAACTCCTCTAACATCAAACAAAATTAGGGTTAGAATATATAGTTTTATATCTGACATTTTTCAGTTTAAATATAACACTCAATTCTCACATTGTTAAATGCATTATTAAATCACATGAATGGCATGATTTAATTTATTGAAATAACATTTCAATCATTTTGATACAATAAGTTCAGTTTTGTAAATTATTAGAACCATATAGTACCTAGTGCCTAGCAATGTGTGATGCACTCAATATGTTTGTTGAATGAATGAATATCATTTGAGGACCTGGGTTGACAAGAACTATACCATCTTAAACATATAATTCCTACCCATGGTAAGGAGGGAGGAACCAGAAAGGATGTTTAGGGAGCTTTATAGGCCAGCTTGGAAGTAACACAACTTATATATAACAATAGCTTCTGCTCTCATTGTGTGGGAGAGAAAAATCATTAAGTCACATTGAAAGGCAAGGAAGGGAGACTACAAAATAGAGTGTTGCTGGGCCTCATTACAATTCTGTTTCTGGGATGGAAATTTCATAGAACAGTCTTCACCACAGCATGAGAAGGAATAAAAATCAATTTTTAGCCTTGTCTTTAAGGCCCTTTGCAATTTGATTTTCATTGGTTAATATTTTTTTGAACCTGCTAATTGTTTACAATGTATACTGTTATTTTTTAATTTAACTTTAATAATTTTTTTTCTAGAATGAATGAATAAACATTAAGTGGGGACATGATGTATTTGGAATATTTTCATTAGAGCAATTGATCACAGAGTTTAACTAAATAAGATCCTTTTCAGCCATCACGACATGTGCTTTTCAACTGATGCACAATTCTGTTGAGACAACTGAAATAAGACTAGTTCTGTGAGCATTCAGATACTCCCCGTTCTCTTTGATATCCAGAAGTGGACTAAAAATATTCTTTCTAAATTTTCTATAAGGAGTCCCCTAAGGTATAGCTGATTGGTTGATGGTCCTTTCATTTCACTTACCTTGCAATCTGATCCAGATTGCCTCACCAACTGCTAGGAATGCACTTGACCAAGCCATTGCTTTTCCTGTTCTTTCTGAGACATAGGCAATACTCTTTCCTTGTTGTTTTTACTGCTTGTATCTCCTATCATTAGAAAGATCGTTATGTCCTATTTAGTATATTACTAACTACATTATTGCTCAGAAAATGACTCCGATATCTATGCCTCTGAAATATACACACAAAATAAGACAAGGTAGGTCAGCTTGACAAATGTTGACTTTGGCTAGGGAGAATTTATGTCTACTGCATTGGTTGAGATAAATTAGACCTAATCACACCATCATCATTAATTTTCTTCCTAAATTTCTAAATGATAACAAATCAGTTAAAATGTGTACCTACTCTAGAGCAAGCAACTCAGTCTTGGGGCTAATATACTGTCAAAGGGATAGACTTTTCAAATAATTTATTTTTACGAATAAAGAGTAGATCTTACAGAAATAAAGATGTATATGGAATCCATGGCAAAATTAGGTTTATCTTAGCAAATTATCACTTGATTGGTAATTATTTGTTTGATTTAGCCACTAAATTGTTTGACCAAATAATATATTGGATGAATTTGTATTCAATTGACCACAGATTCTAGTCACTTGGAAGATTAGGGTAGTATATGTTTAAATCTCTTTCTAGTGATTGATCTAGGCCAAATTAGTGTTTTTTTTTCCCCCAAAGACAATGAGGCAGATCATTATTTCCATTAGCAGCAGCTTCAGGAAGACCTTAATTTTAAATTCTCTGAGAAAAAAGAAAAAAATTTAATAACAAACATTCTTCACTAGAAGCCAAACCCCACACTGAATATTTGCTGTTTCAACATAAAAAAAAATAGTTGCTGAGGACAAAGAAGTGAAGATAGAAATGCAAGTCTTTGGAGTACCCATCTTAGAAGGTATAGGCAGACACAAAATAGCATAAATAAGTAAATTATGTATCAAATTTAAATGTAATAAGTGCTATGAATAAAATACAGCAAAGTAAGGGGGAATAGATATGTCTTGAATGGGACTGACATTTTATCACTGAATAGTCAAGTCAATATTAAATCTATTGGTAGAGGAGGACAATTAAAGATTCACAGACTCTCTCCTCCGTCTTTCTTGGGTTCTTCTTTACCTTACCAGCTCCAGAGTTTGGTATGGCTGTTACCTTTTAGTTTGATTAGAGTCTCTTCCTCTCTCTCACAATGAGTGTGTCCTTTCCATCTATCATATAGCTCAGATTGAAGCCATTCTTCTCAAAGCCAAGTGAGTCCTGGCTCAAACACCATCTCCTATGGTCTGTCCAGAGAAATTTCCTTCCAGCCTATATATCGTACAGAACATACAGCTAAAAGATCAAATTCATCTAAACATCTTAGTTTCTCTTTAGCCCTCTCTTTACTTTCTCAAGTCAATAAAGTTTTAAAATAAAGAATGGGAATTAAGTAAACTACCTTTATTGGCAAATCTTCTGTATCATAGGATATGATGATTACTTTATATTTACTTCTGGAAAAAGACAAAGAAGTAGGTGGTATTATTTCCATATGTAGTTGAGGAAAATGAGGCCAAGAGATTGATTCAGGGCTCAAACCCAGGCCAGACTTTTTTTTTTTTTTTCTTTTTCTGAAAGGAGTTGTTTTTACAAAATCCCTTTTCCCAATCTCATCTTCACAAATTCCCATTCATTGTACCTCTGCTGCTTTTTGAGAAAATACGGAAATCAGATATTTGTAGGACGTATATTATTTGTAGCTTTTCATTTTAAGGTTAAATTTGATATTTTTTACAAAATGCATCTGAATGTAGAATTGTAATTTTTAAAGAATATGAACATTTTCATCAAACTGGCATTTTCTGATTTTATATTCCCCCAAATCTTGTAAAAATGGTATTATTATAATCTCCAGTTTACAATGTAGCAAAGCCAGGTTTTCAAAGGTTACAGATAATGCCCAGGTGACATGTCTGAAAGTGGTGCTGCTAAGATAAGAATAAATAAAAATTTATTTTAACAAAGTGTTAACCAAAACACAGCCTCCCAAACTGACCATGCAGAGAAATGTTATTGTTTAGATTTTGATAAAACATAATGGTTACAACTAAAGAAGAATTTTAAATGAAAACTAAATGAGAAGCCACATTTTGGATTTTACTTTTATTATAAAAATTTGGAAAAATAATATGTTTGTATTGTTTCAGATGAAATGGAATTTAAAAAATTAACAACCTTTTAAACATGTGTTGACTAACACACCTCTAATATTCCATGTTTTTTCCCTTTACACTTAAATATTATTTTTGGCAAATACAAGCACACAGACACAGATACAACACACATCAAAAAAGAAACAGCTTTTAATATAAATTAAATTCAAGTATAAAATATGCCCTTATATAATGAAAAATGAAATACATTTTTAAAAAACTTTTCTTTTAATACTTTAAAAATGTGAGGTTTGAGCACGAATGTTGCTTTAAGAAAAGTACTCATGTTATTTTAAAAATAGAACTTGTGCCTGTGATGTTGCAGTTGCCATGGTTACTACAAATTTGTTACTTAATAGCAGAGCAAATAGATTCATAAACATGCTAATTATATCTGATACATTTTTCAAACTGTTTTATATGAATATGCATATAGTTTGCATAAAAATGAATGTCCCCATCCAATAATTTTGCATGTTTGGGAACGTTTTGCTGTGTTCTTGATAATATGATGTATGACCATCTCGATACAGGGAAAAAAGAAAATACAATTTTCAGGCAAATGATTGTATGATTCACAGGGTGAGTGACTGTTGTTGTTAATATAAATAATGTAACAATTTCTAAATGCTAAATACTTAAATATTCAGTCAGTTCCTGGAAAGGTTAAAGTTTGGGATTTATAATAAAGCTCTTTTTAATCTGTAATTCCTTTTTAAAAATATCAAGAAAGATACAGGTGTGACAAAGGGATGAATATAGTTCTGAGTTTTTGACATGAATCAGCATGCTATAAAATTTGCATATGAAAATGAACAAATGATTTTCCAACTAAAATGTTTTCCTCTCTATAGCTTCAGTATTTGAGAGAGCTGGATGCACATTGAACATTGCAAAAACTCAAGGACCCTTCTCTCTTTATATAAAAAGCAAAGCCACCACCATAATGAGAAGGGAGGAAAAGTCCAATGCAGTTACAAGACCATGACAGGGGGGAGTGGGGAATCTTGGCCTAGATTACCCACTCTGTGAGCCTAGGATATAACTCAAAATAGACGCAAGAATGAGGCTGTGACCCTTCCTGAGAAAGAAGATTTTCTTGGGAGATTTGTGACTTCAGTCAGGGCCTTGTATAGCTCTCTGATGAAAGAGGGGGGATATATATTTCTCTAGAGAGTTACATTAGGAGGGGGCTTTGCCCTAATCTTGTGATTGAGGATGTTACTACTATCCATTTAAAACAATGTTCCACTTTTCCTTTAACTGAAACTGTCTTTTTTCTCTTTTAATGAGGCTTTAGGTAAGAATACTATCACTTGGTTTCACTCAGAAGCCAAGTGATATTTAGCAACATGTATGATATTAGCAATCAGCCACTTATTTGTTTATACTACATTTTTCACTTTCACAACCAATGCACATAGAAGTTGGTTGCTATATTTCAGATGTTTGAGCATGTCAGGGATGCTGACTGAAAAATCTGCTTTGCAGCTCACTGTTGCCTAGTGATTGATATCAGCTGTAACAAGATAAAATGTTATGGCATCATAATTCTGTTTGATGCAAGGTAATCTTTGATCTTTTACTATCAACAGAAGATTATAATATATACTGAGTATGATAAATAATACCCTTTCACTGATGTCAAAGAAAGTGCAAGTTAAATTGTTAATGTTTTCAATAGCTAGCATTTTAGTTGCAATTTTTTAAAAGATTGAACACCTTGTAAACAGAAAGACTAGAGTCATAAATGTATTATTATTGTTATTGCAACTTCTATTTGTTAATCATTAATTATTCTATCTTTAAAACTGAACCAAAGGGTGCATTTTAAAAACTGCTAAATACATAGCCTTGAGGTAAATTTTCATTGGAGGGCATCATGTCACTGAGGTGCCAATTAGAGGCATCAATTCAACAAAATATTATGTAAATTAAAAAAAATCAGGAACCGAATGTTTGGTGTGTGAAACACTCTAAGAAGTATGAAAAATATTTTCCTTCTACTTTAAAATATAGAGTTCAAACTCTTTTCTTACCACATAGCAGATGCATGCTAGATGTTAACTCTTAATATTATTATTTTTATCATTATTTGTTGAAGGGCTTTGCATATCCTGTGATCTTATGATTTACTTCAGATGCCCCTTGTTTACCTAGAAGAATTCTCATGTTTTAAGATACTGCTCAAATTCCACCACTTCCTTTGGAGAGGCCACTCAGTCCATCTTTCTCTGCCCTTCAGAAAAGAGAGTCGTTCCTCCTTTCTGCTTCTGTGACACCTTGGCTGTGATTTCATTATCTATTTCTCCTTGCCTTGGATGACTTGTTGCTATATGACTGTGAGCTCCTCAGGCCAGGGAACAGGTCTTGATCATCTGTGTCCTCTACATTCTCTAGCAACTCAATGAATGTTTGTTAGTTGAGTTACTGAACACATGAATGAGAACGGCATGTGGTACAAAAAGTAAAAGGGGTGAAAAAAGAAAAAATGGAGAAATTGTCAGCTGACAAAAGTAAATGATCCTAAAAAAGAAAACACAAAATCTAGTTCTGGTATTAATCATTCCTGTCTCAAACCTTATAGCTTTATGGACATACAGCCAACTTCCAGGCATTGCATTGGTTTGAGAATTATCCAGGCCCCTCACTTTTCCTTTCCTCTGGGTATTAGCAGTTGAGCATCTGTAAAAACCTTTCCATTGATTCCTCCAATTTGATCCTCACGATATCATTGTGAAATAGTCAGGACAGGTATTCTCATCCTTTTTTTAAGAGTGGGAAACTACAGCTCAGAGAGGTTAGTGGTTTATCCAGGGTCACGGGGCTAGGAAGCAGACTGCAAACACTCTAGGTATCAGACTCCAGATAGAGGGCACTTTCTTGGAGCCTACAAACATTTTCTGAGACTAATTACAAATATTTTGATTGTTCAAAAAATGTTGATATTAAAAATCTGTGGTTAACATTTGGATAGCTACAAAATAAGTAGATTCAATGATATCTGTCGTAGAATGGAATATTAGACAACACATCATTTTTAGCTCTTGCTACTTAAAATGATATGAAGCCACTAGGAAATGGAAATTCTGAAAAATTGGTGCAGCACTTTCCATCTGTATTTCTGCAGATTCCGCTATTAGGATTTATTGTCACGGCTAGGGATTTTTAGAAATAATATTCTCTCAGATAGGGGAAAGTTTAAAAATTCTCTAATTTCATCTTTTCTGTTAGGTTTGTATATACAAGCTAGTACTATTCACCTGATCATACTATTATTCAGCTTGTAAAAGGAAAGTATCTAAAACTAGCAGCTTCTCTTAGATGTTTTCCAGAATCATTGTTCTGAGAAAGATAAGAGGTGTCATTTTTTTTTTTTAAGCAGGTGAGAATCTGGGCTTTCTAGACAGTTATGACCTGTATTCTAAAACTAAAGCTCTATTAATTTGGGTCTACAATTGCTCTCAGCTATAGTTGTTGGAAGCATAAACGTTATAGCTGAGGTGACTTAAAATACTGTCCAATGAAACTTCCTCTGTTTGCACAAGAAGAAATTGTGAACTGGACAAGTTAAGAGGTGCATCCAATTTCATGTGGTTAATCTATTGATGCAATCAGGACCTGAACTTAGATTACCATCTGCCTTTTCAGGATTCTTTTTACTAAAACATATTGCTTTTTTTGGTGGATATATTAGTTATCTACTGCTGGGTAACAAATCATCTCATATGACAGTGGCTGGGGAAAATGGTAGCCATTGCTGTAGGGCTGTGCTAGTGATTCTGTTACATATGATAAATCTGCATATCTCTAAGAAACAGGCACTATCAACACGTATTAAGACCACTTTTCCAACTGCCTTTCTGGTCACTTTGTCACAAACTGATACTTGTATAGGACAATGATGTAGTAAAACATATGGTTATTTAGTTTTAATTTCTGTTTTACCAAGGATTATCACTTAGCTGTAACTGCATATAAAATAAGTTTAGTCAAACATAACATACCCAAAATCCCAACAGTTTGAAGTTTATTAGAGGAAAACCAATTTTAGAGACAAGGACCATGGATTTTCCCACACCAGCTGCAGCATTTTACTCCCTTCTGGCAAAGCAGTTATTTAGGATGGAAGGAGTCAAAAATGTCTTCTTTAGCCCAGATTTCATTGCTTTCACAAGTGAAAGTGAAGATGTAGACTGACATTTAATGAAGCCAGATATTTATGCAACAATTTTGGACTTCTTTGCACCTGGTTTATCCTTAGTTTCTGAAGAAGCATCTTCAGGAGAAGAAGGATCTGGAAAAAAGTTATGGTAAAAATAAGAAATTGTTAGAAACTAGAATATGGCCAACTCTGAAGAAGATGAAGGAGAAATGGCCCATAGAGGATTTAGGATGGTGTACAGTAGAAATGCCAAGGTTCTTTACTAGCTATCCTATTCCAATGATTGCTTTGAAACACAAAATTCAAAACATGCTCCAGCAGAGGTGGGAGGTGTAAAGCAGAAATGAGTTGGAAGAAAAGTAGCAAACTCATCTTGGTGTAACCTATGCTTGCTTTGGGCCAACAGTTGTAATTTCTGATAATGTATTTCACACCGTTATTATTAATCTTCTAATCTTCTGAAAAATTTTCTTCAATGCTAATAAAATATGCCGCTTTCTTTTTCAGAAAAAATACCCTAGTGGCTTAAAATAAAATAATTATATTATTTTTTCCTCATTCTCTTGAACAGTAGAAATTTCTCCTAGTTCTGCTTCAGCTGGGATCAGCTGGATGTTTTTTCTGGGAGTCTCACTTGAGATCACTTATGTGACTGCAGCAACTTGGAGGCTTAATGGATGAAATAATCTAAGATGACCTCCCTCACATGTCTGGCTGTTGTCAAAACCCACACCCCTCACCAATTGTCAAGAAGGCTATCTCAGGCTTCTTTAGAAAGTGCTATTTGGTTTCCAAGGAGTTGACAACAGAAGGTGCAAGGCCTCTGATGAATAGACTTGGAACTCTGATAACATAACATCCATTACATTCCATTGATCAGGGGAGCTACAAGGCAAACCCAAACATAAGCAGGTAAAGAAATTGCCTCTACCTCTTGATGAAAGGAACAGTAATGTCACACTGCAAAGAAGTGTACACACAGACATGAGAACATTTATGCATCTTCCCCCTTTTTTTGGAATCAGTATTAGTGGTTATGCTAAAAGTTCTCGTCATTCTTTTGCATCTGTGTTTACACAAAATAATATTTTGTTAAGATGCAGAGAATCTAATTTCTGTGTTACTGCAGTTAACTCACTCATATCGTTACATACTAGAGAGACAATCCTTTTCTGATCCAAAAGAATGACAATATTGACATTTTAAAGTTTTTTCGTTTACTACAATCAATGGAGAAGGTAGACAATTATATGTGTGCATATATATATATATATGTATGTATATGTGTGTGTGTATGTGTGTATATATATATATATATACACATATACACACACACACACACATATATATATATATATATATATATATATATATATTTTCTCTCAGAAAGAGGTTGAGGACAAACTTGGTCCTTTAGTGAGTATGTGTTTTGGTTTCTGTTAAATGATGATCTATAATTGATTTGTGTGCCAACTAGAACTGCCTCAGACTGTTTTCAGCTATTTTGTTCTCAATTCAATATGTAGCATTATTCACAAAGAGCATTACCGCCCTTTCCCAGATAATCAATCATAAACTAAAGAGAAAAAGGCTGTTGTTAATGGGATATTGAAAAAAGAGGAAATGACTAAATGACTTGGGTGAGGGGGAGTGATCTTAGCAAGTATGAAGCTGCTTTGTGATAGGGCCAGCTTTCTTAGCATTCCCTTGTTATTTAATCTTACACTGTTAGATGTGCCAGGGCAGAAATCAGTGCAGGGGCTTAGGGACAAACATTCAAGTGTCACGTAACCGGGCACTTTATAGACAGTATGTTATTTCAACTTCACAACAATTCTATTAAATGGTATGCATTTTTACCTATTAGATTGTACCCATTTTTCAAATTGGAAAACAGGTTTGGAAAGGTTAGTCATTTATCCAGATTCATACAGACAGAGAGTAACAGAGGTGGGAGAAAGCTACACATGAGCTTGAATCCAAATCTATATTCTTTTTCCTATTATACATATTAACATCATTATCCCTAATTTTTCTGTAGCACTCATAATGGGTTATAAATAAACAGGTACAATAACCTGCAATTATTAAATAAACACAAAGAATATAGGGCACATTGTATCTAATAACTGTTTTACTAGAAACATTTATCAATAAGCATTGTCTAAAGAAGCCACAAAAATATCTTACCCCCCGTCTCAGGGTGATTACAATTTGGGCTGGTTTATTTTACTGTTTTAGAGTAAACACTGGGAGAAATGTGGGCTGGTGATGAACATTAATGAGCTATAATTTTGTTATATTAAATCTTTAATCTGGCCTTCAAATATTAATTTAGAAGACCTAGGTTCTATGGCGAAGGAGCAAACTAATTCAATAAAAATCAAATCCAAGGTGCGTATTTGTTTTTACATTATAACATCTCTGAAATCCGAATTTGTCTTACAACCAGTAATAAGAAAGCATTGTTCATATTTTAATTGTTTGATGGTGTCATCAACTCAAAATGACAAGCTAAGGCAGGTAGCATCACTCTTTTCTCTCTTTTATAGATGAGATAACTGAAACACATAAACATAAGTAGCTTGTTCAATGCCACACAAGTAGTCAGCGGTAGAACCAAGATTTGAAGCAAAGAAGTCTCATTCGCAAGAAAGTTTAAGATAACAAAATTAACCTGACTTTGGGGTACAAAATGTAAAATCTGGAGAAATTTGGAGAATGGAAAACTCATTGTGAATGGTATGTCATTGGGAAAATTTCTGCACTCTAGTCTTTATCCTAATCTTTATCTTTGCAGCTCATTGATTCAGTGATGTCATCGGCCCATTACTTTCTCCTTCTCCAATATTCCTTCCACTGATCTTCACTCTCCACTCTTCACCATTAAGCTCATAATCTCTGGTCCAAAGCCTCATCCAGTATCTAATTAAATCCTATACCCTCTTTTCCTATGATAGTTCCTTTTTCTTTCAATAGCAAGCTCAACAATGAGTGAACTCATCTATGGGTTCAAACATAGATGAAACAAACACAGAGAGAAATACAACTAGGTAGATTCACAGTCACCTACCTCAGTTGGACCCTCAAAACTTTAACAAAATCAACTTTTTTCCTTTAACTCTCTCCCCCGTTGTTCACATCCAACTCTTTCAAATATCCTCCACCTGCTTCAAGTCTTCCTTCTCACTTTTTCTCTAATTCCAATTTACTCTAAAATATCTAATTTTATCTTGAATTATAATTTAACTAAAATGTTAAAATGTCCTTATAATAGCCATGCTGAAAGATATTCATCCCTTTTTATGGAACAAGAGTAAAAATTAGAGACAATGTAATAGCCTAATTTTAGAAGAGCCAGGCTTAGAACCAGTCTCTTTATTAACAATAATGATCTCCATTTCCTGTTATCTCAAAAAAATGATGCACGCATACATGCATTTTTATCATACACATACGTGCATGAATGCACACAAGCACATATATATTTGACCCTATGTTCTCTTCTTGTGAGTTGGTAATTCATTCACATGGTTTGAAATCAAAATCACAACACTTTCCTCCTTATTCACCCCATCCTCCTACTCACTCTAGGTGGATACTCTTCCAGTGTTTCTTTGTGAAAATATATATGAATAAAAACAAGTATTTATATATCTCTACTTTTATGCATGCATGTATGTATGTATGTATGTGTGTGTGTATATTTATTATATTTGGAGAGAAGATTCTCATGGAAGATAGATATGTATATACATATATATTAGATATACATACACTGATACATATACATGTGTATACTCTGCACATTGGCTTTTTCACTAAAATATTTTCATCGTTTTATTTATTATTCTACTACAGTTGACCCTTGAACAACATGGGAGTTAAGGGTGCTGACTTCTGCACAGTCAAAAATCCATATATAACTCTTGACTCCCCAAAACTTAATTACTAACAGCCCACTGTTGACTCAAAGCCCTACTGATAATATAAAATGGATTATCATGTATTTTATATGTTATATTTATTATATACTGCATTCTTACAATAAAATATGCTACAGAGAAGGTAATTAAAACTCATAAGAAAGATAAGATATCTTTACTATTCATTAAGTAGAAGTGGATCCTCATAAAGGCCATTATTTTATTCATCTTCATGTTGAGTAGGCTGAGGAGAAGGAAGAGGAGAAAGGGTTGGTCTTGGTTGTCTCAGAGAGGGCAGTGGAAAAGGTGGAGAAGGTGGAAGGGGAAGCAGAAGAGGGAAATACATGTGGTGTAACTTTTATTGAAAAAAAAGATCTGTGTATAAAGTCTTCACAGTTAAAACCCGTATTGCTCAATGGCCAACCATAGTTGCCTAGCAAACCTGCTGATACATGTACGTACTATAGTTTATGTTCAGCAGTTCTCTATTGTAGAACTCTTGGTCTTTATCCAACTTCTTGCTCTTACGAGCTGTGCCACAATGAAATCCTGGTATACTTGTCATTTTGTTCATGTGAAAATATAGCAGAATCAGTTCCTAAAAGTGGGTTAAAGAAGAAAGAAAATTAATAATTCTAGTGCCTACTTTCCCATTGGTTTGACAACATAGTATATTTATCACACTTTTGCATTTTTGTCAAGATGATAGGTAAGAAATGATAGCTGAGAAATTTTCATACCTTTAAAAACGGTTTATATTCTTGTTACTGGGAATTACTCACATCCTCTTCTAATTACTTATTGTATTGCTGGTCTTTTTCTTCTCCATATCGTAAAGCTTGTTATTTATATAGGGGTTTAGTTCTAAGTTTCTAACAGTTGACAGTTTTTTTATGCTTTGCCCTTTTTTGTGTGTGTGCATTTTATTTTGACACTTTCGGCCTTGTGGACTTCTTTAAAACATGTAATGCAACTTCTCCAAGGCTATGAAGAAATGTGTCTATTTTTTTTTCTAGTAATTTTATGGTTTCCCTTTTACATTTATGTCTTTGGTCCACTTAGCATTTACTGATAAGGATCAAAATTTGTCTTTTGATGCTTATCCATTTGTTACAGTACCATTTACTAAAAATGTTATCCTTGTCTCGCTGAATTGAGATACTACCTTATAATAAAGTGGCATTTCTATTTGGAGGTATTGTTTACTTGGTCTCATTTATCTGTCTGCTTATCCCTGTGCCAATACTTTACTGTTTTAGTTGTTAATACATAGATTATTGAGCACTTGAAATGTGACTAGTATGAGATAAGATGTGCTGTAATTGAAAACTACACATTGGATTCTAAAGATGTAATTTAATTAAAGAATTTTAAATATATTAAAAATAACTTTTATATTGATTGCATGTTGAAATATTGTTTTGGATGTATTGGCTTAAATAACATATATTTTAAAATTAATTCTACCTTTAAAAATTTTATTTGTGACTACTAAATGTTTTAAAATTATATATTTGGCTTTCATTAAATTTTTATTAGATAGCACTGCTTTGGAGTATGTTTAATATCTAGCAGAATTATTCCTACATCAGTGTTCTGTTTATAATAAAAGTTTTTGTGGTAATTTTTTCTTGCTTATTTTTTCCATATAAGCTTAAAATTAGCTTGTATATTTCTACAACAAATCTATTGATATTTTTATTGGAATTGTGTATAATTTGTAAATTAACTTATAGTTTATATTTTCCTGATTTTGACACTTCCTATCCAACAACATGATATATCTTTCTGTTTCTTCAGTCATGCCTAGATGTATTTTAGGAGTATTTTTGGGTTTTATTTATATAGGTTTGGCACATTTTTGCAAAGTTTATTTCATAATATTTTATCTTTCTGTGGCTATTGTTAATGTATCTTCTTTTCCATTTATATTCTCACTTGCTGTGTCTACATAGGAATGCTACTAATTTTTATGAATTAATTATTTTCCTTGCTATTTTAATTCATTCTCAATTATCTTGCTTTTGTAGTGTTTCCCTCCATTTTATTCTTTTGTATTTTTCAACAACAAAATTGTCTACAAATAGGGAGAGTTTTACCATCCTCTTTTAAGTGTTATATCTCGAATTATTTTCTCTTGTCAGTACAAAATTAAATAGCAGTGGGGAGTGTGACTATCCATTTCTTGTTTAAACTTCAGCAGAAATGTCTCCATTAGGTTGAATGCAGCCTGGTATTTCTCTCTCTCTCTCTCTCTCTCCCCCCCCCCACTCACTGACACACACACAAGCATAAGCACATGCACACAATAAGACACTATGCATATATTCTTATTTTGGTGAATGTCTAAAAAAATCTAGAGTGGCTGGTTGTCATATGTCTTTTCAGATCCAAGGAATGACTATATAATTTTCTTCTGCCAATTAAATGGATTAAATTAATGTATTTGATTGTTTTACTTGTGATGTACTATAATTTTAAAGTACTTCTTTTTTTAGCTTTAAATTTTTTACAGTAGCATCAATTTATACTTTGATTTGCAAAGGTAAGTTAAGATACAGTAAAGAGTAAAATACAAAGAAATGGATGCATGCTGTGCACAGATTATTGATGGGTACTTGCAAGCCATTTTCAATCCCAAGCTCCCTTGCTGCTTCTATGCTGAGATTGGAGGTAACAGCTCACCATACACCCTCATTTTTAGTTGTGAGAGTCCAAGTGACCCAATTATGGCCCATGTGACATAAACAGCAGTCTTCCAGGGAAACTTAGAAGAATATTTGCTTTCCTAATAATAAGAAGAATACCTGGCATAGACTTCCTCTTTCTTCCCTCTTCCCCCTTCTTCCTATCAAATGCTAACAGTGACTGGCATTCAACTCCCATCTTGGCAGTCCTGAAGATGTTCAGCTATTACACCTCTTTTAAGGTTTCTTGTTATGTTAAAGCATTTGTTGATTCTGTTTTTTTTTTAACATCTCACTTAGGATATTTGCACTGATATTCACAAGTGAGATTTGTCTGTAGATGCTTTTGAATTTTTTCATGTTTTAGTATGAATACTTTTATTGCTTCATTTTTTTTTCAAAATTTATTGTCTTTGCTGTTATCTAGAACAGTTAAAATTGCATTGGAAGAAGCTAATATTTGCCAATTGTTCCCATCCTCCTAAGATTGAGAAGGAGCTTCTCTTATTTAAAGGTATTTAAAGGCTCCAATTCTGTTCTGGATTTGACCCTCTCTTAATGTCTCATCGACTTTGGGCCATCGGTTATGCATACTGTCTCCTCAGGATTTTCAGTGTTTTTATTTATGCTGGCCCTTTCCTTCAGAATTTAAACATACGCCTACTTATCAAATGTAAAACGAAACAAAACTCCTACCAAACTCACTGATGCATGGAAAACAGATCCTCTTACAGGGTAGCACTTCCTCTAATTATTCCAATACATCTCTTTGATTCTCTGATCAGATTTTTGGGAGAATTTTCAACACTGACTGTCCATTTTCTCCCTTCATAATCACTCCTCAGCACACTCTAATCTGCCTTCCCACTTAGATCACCAATAATGGGTGGGTCTGCAAATCTGATAAGCCCCTTCCTGCAGCATTCATTACCTTTCCTCCCTTCCTTTGGCATCTGTGGCCACTCCTGATTGTTGTCCCACCACTCTGATATCCATTTATTCAGAGCCAACTTGTTTTTAAGAAACTTCAAACTTAAAATACCTAAAAGTGAGTTAATTACATGTCTCCCCCCAACAACTCAGAGAATACTGTGTTGCTTGCTATATTCTCTGCTTTAGTAAACCCTGCTTCCGTCGACCAACTTTTCCAAACCAGCAATATGGGAATCATCCCTAGTATCACTGTTCCTTATATTCGGTGTCACCAAGTAGTGTTGCCTCTAAATCTGAACTACTTCTCAACCCATCTACTTTTCTTTAATCCAAACTATTCATTCGCTATCTATTTCATTGTTACTGCGAATCTCTCAGATGTCCTCTCCAGCTTGAATTTTGCTTCCCCTTCATCTGTTCCTTCCATTACTGCTGGAGTAATCTTTCAAAAACACAAATCTGAAAGTGACTCTGTGCATAAAAGCCCTCAATGATTTTCCATTTCCTTCAGGATAAAGTCCAGACTCCTTAGCATGCGTTATAAAGGCCTGTGTGTCTGGCCTCACTAATATCTAACAGTTCTCCTTACATATTATCCTCCTTAGAAATGAAACTATTTCCACATTTCAAAAGTGACATGATATCTCTCGCTTAACCACCATATGCTGCTTATGCTGGCCTACCTTTTGGAAATCTTCCCTTTCCCTCTCCATTTTACCTGAGAAATTTTTGATGATGTTTCAATTTAAAGTGTAGGAGATCATCTTTGACAACTAAGCTAACTTCTCCTACTATGGGTTTCTTTAAAGTCTAGTACTTCCTTGTCTTAAGACTGATCACACTTAATTGTATGTGCTTATATAGTGTCTGTCTTTTTGCTGGAATGAAGACTGTGAGTAGTTAAAGACTATCAGTTCCCTGATCCCAACACTTAGTTATTGAATAACTGCTAATTCCATGAATGAATGAATATTTGTTAGCAGACAGAATTTTTTAGAATTTTAAATTGCAGAGATCAAGTGAGAAAGTTCCAGTTGTATTATATCTGGGAAATGTGATTAAAGCAGTGTTTTTGAAAGATTAACTTGACATTTTTCTGTTGAAACAGATTAAGAAAAGATTAGATGGAGGTTTGTAGTGATGAGAACATAGGCAAGTGACTTCACATCAGAGTCACCTGGTGATATTAAAAAAAATAACTGTTTCCCAAGCTGCCCAAGACTTATTAAATTCACTGAAAGAAAACCTAGGATTTGTACCTTTTTTTTTTTTTTTTCAATTAAGCCCTCACACCCACACAGGACTTTCTGAAGTTAAAATGGTAACAGTATAATTGGTATGGGCAAAATATATTTTACCTAAGAATGACAGAATGTGAATATGGGCTTTTCAAGTCTAGTGAACCAGAGAGCCCCATTGCAGTGTTAAAGAAATGGTGATATAGAAGAGGGGAGTTGTGATAAAGAGAGAGTGACCACACATAAAAGTGGCCCACCCAGTACTTTGGGAGGCCGAGGTGGGCAGATCACCTAAACTTAGGAGTTTGAGACCAGCCTGTACAACATGTCAAAACCCTGTCTCTACCAAAAATTCAAAAAATTAGCCAGGCATGTTGGCATGCATCTGTGGTCCCAGCTGCTCATGAGGCTGAGCCGTGAGAATCTCTTGAGCCCAGGAGGTGGAGGTTGCAGTGAGTTGAAATCATGCCACAGCACTCCAGACTGGGTGACAGAGGGAAATCCCATCTTACCATCTCAAAAAGAAAAAAGAGAGAGAGAGAAAGAGTAAATTTTAGGCATGTTGGACACATATGTGTATATATAACACATAAACATATAGCACATATTAAATATGTATATATGTATATATGTTTAAACACCTGACCATCTCCTAGTCAGTTATGATTCACATGTTCCCTTACCTAGGAGGTTTCCTTTTCTCTGCTGGGTCCAGTGTCCTAGCTATACCTCAATAACTGCTCTTTTTTTCTTTTTGTCTTTTCCTCAACTCAATTCTAAGCTCTCTAATTATGAACTCAGTGCTCAGGACAATGGCATGCATAGAATAAACACCCTCTGAGTGCTTGCAGAATGAGTCAATGATGAGAAGATATGAGACTGGATGAATTCTTCAGAATAGTAAATGCTCAGGAGGAAAGAGTGTCTTGTAGGAGGCACCTGCAGGCAGATGAAGCTATAGAGAGGGACAATGCAAGTAACCTCAAACAAGAGTATGGAAAGGCTGGAAATCAGCCAGAGCTTCAGTGTTATGAAGAAAGAGTGAAGTGTGCTCTGTTGCAGAGTTGAGGAATGAAGAAAGGATATTTAGTTTGAATGGAAGCTCATTGATGAAAAGTGAGAATGGTTGAGTTCTTAAAAGAAGCAAGTAAAGAAGAGATTTTGTGGGCTACTACACTCATTCAGTGACTCTCGTACCACCTTGTCTAGTGTTAAATATGTTAATGAATTCATGTCATGCTGCTCAGTTTTACTAGCCTTCAACATCCAGAATAAAATGCAAATGACTCCTATGAAAATTTGTGGAACGGAATATATTAATAGGTTAGAAGAATTAGAAACATGAAAATAAATAATTTTTGCTTTTCAAATGGAGAATCACGCATATTTGGAGACACAAGGGAAGAAGTCCATGGAGAAGGAGAGATGAAGCTATAAAAGAAAGAGGCTATGAATGTACTCTCCAGATCCCTTGGCAGGTGAGGAGAGAGTATTGTGAGCCCATGTAGAGGGGATGGCTTTGAGATGTAGAAAAATGTATCTTTCTCGGGATCCCATTAACTCTGGATGATTCATGGAGCAATGGTGTTCAGTTAGTCCTTACCATAGTTATCATATAAACCTTATTACATTTCATCATCATTATTCTTTTCCACTGTGGTTTGAGATGCAGAATAAGGGAGATAAACATATTTGTCAGTATTTGACCATAATCGTACTCAATTTTTTGTCTGGAGTCTTTATGTTTGTTGCATGTGTTTAAAAAACTAAGTTCTAGGAAGGTAGCATTATACTCAATACTGTTGGGTTACTTTTGGATCATGCAAGCATACTGATTTCAAACTTGTTTAAATATTTGAATTATTTGATTCTCTACCAGAGATTAATAACTCTAAAAAAAATTACTGGTTGGATTAAAAGTGCATGTAGTTTATCCCTATATTTCATAGAGTACTGAGCGAGATAGCACATTTGTCTGACAAATTTATATTTATGTCAGATAATATCAGTTTTGTTATCACCATCTGCATTCTGCTATATTTTAACAACAATATGAACAGTATACATATAAAATTGTGGATTTTCATGAGATATCATCATTAATTTCCACATAACTAAATGTTTTTTTGTTACTTTAAAAACTTTAGAGTATTAAGTTAAATAGCAACTGCAGTTCTATTTTGTGTTCTTGGAAATATTACATTTTATAGAGGATACTATCAAGGGAAGAAGAAACCATGCCAAATTAAAGATAGTTTAAATGATAACATAAATGACAAAAAAAAATCTGTTTTTGATATGAAAGGAAGTTATTAGATGGCATTGTGGTTATTTACTGAAGACTTATATAGTACATGACTCACTATTTTTTTAAGGCTGCTAATTGTCAAGTATCCCAAGCCAATATCTACTGTAACAAGATATGCATATTTTCTGTAACAAGGATATGCAATAAAATTATGTGTTATGTTCACATTATGATTTCAACATTTATTATTTTCTTCAAAAATTATAAGATATCATGGAGACTACTCACTAGTCAGCAGAGTATGTTATCCTAATATAACTATATTTATACAAGATTTAAAGTAAAGATTTTTCTATTGTGTTAATATACCCCTAGAAGTTAAATAAACAACATTATAATTACAGAAGTCAGATAAAAAGAAATTCATGATCCTCTAGACAAAAACTGTAAATCTTTTAGTTTATCAATCATTTGTAATTGTAATCTAGATGCAAATTTTAATATCAGAAGAATTTCCCATGTAACCCCATAGTCTCTATAATGTTCATTTTATTGGACTCAAAATAATAAAGTTAATATTTATTTATGTAAACATTCTTTACAGTAGGATAATTATGTTGCTTACAGTTTTCCCACTGTACATAATATTGAACTACACTTCTTTGCAACTGTCACTTTTTCTTTCTCCTAGCTTTGGATTCACCAGACCTAGGTTTAATCTTAGCCTCTGCTACTTACTAGCAGTGATTTTGGAATATTATGTAACTTTACTAAATTTGAGTGTCCTCATCTATAAAATGTGATTACTATTTATTACTTTGCAAGGCTTTGTGGGAGTTGAATTCTGCAAATATTACACTCATTTTATGCATATTTATTGAACACATATCCTCTGACAGGTGCTGTTCTGGATTCTAGGGACATTACATTGGAGAAAACAAAATCTCCTGCTATTTTACCATATTGCTTACATAGGGGAAACATAAACTTACAATAAGGCCCATCTATTTCTCTCTGTATCAGAGAAAATGAAGTAGTATAAAAGAAATAGAGAGTCCTGAAGTAGTATACAAAGGAATGGGAGTAACTGTTTCTAAAGAGTGGTGTCTAGAGTCTCAGATAAGGTAATATTTGGGTAGAAACATGTAGAACATAGTGGACCAAGCCATCTGACCACCTGGATAGATGGAGTGGGGGTATTCGAAGGAAGATATTGAAGTCAGAGAAAGCAGCAAGCTGAAAGTTCCTGAAGTTGCCTTGGAAAAAGGCCAATGAGACACAAGCAAAGTAAACAAAAACAATAGTAGGAGACGTGGTCATAGATAAATGAAATTGGGGGTTGCCCAACATTTAGATCCTTGAAGGCCATTGAAAGAATTTGGCTTTTTGTTTGAATGAGATAGGAATGATTGTAGAGATTTGAGCAGGGAGGATATCAAACTTGACTTAAGTTTTAAAAGGTTCACTTTGACTTCTTTGCAGAAAATAGAGTCTAGGTTGGCAGTAGTGGAAACAGAGAAATCATTAAAGAAGCTACCATAAAAACAAGGCCAGAAATGGTGGTAGCTTAGAGTAAGCTCATATAAAGGCGTAAAGAGAAGTGGCTGCATCCTGTATTTATTTTTAATGTAAGGCCAAAAGGATTGGCTGAAAGATAATATGTAGAGTGTTTGAAAGAAACAGGAATTGAAGATGATTCCAATAGTTTTAACCTAAGCAATTGAAAAAATGGCTTTGTCACTTGATGATATGTGAAAAGTTTGCCTGTGGGAAGAAAATTAGAATTAGATTTTTGACATTATATTTGAACGATGTATTATTTATGCTTCTAAGATATTTAGTAGATGTTGGACACATGAATCTAGAATTCAGGAGAGAGGTCCTGGCTAGATAATTACATTTGACAGTTGCCAATGTATAGATGATTTTCAAATCCATGTGCCTGATTGCTCAGCTATGGATTGGTGAGGTTAGGAAGAAAAATAATTCCAAAGGCTGAGCTGTGAGGGCATGCCCATATTGAGGTTGGGCCATAGAAAGACGTCAGAAAAGGAGAGAATCATTAGCCTAAGGAGAAAATCAAGAGAGAAATTGTCTTCTGGAAGCCCAGTTAAGAAAATATTTTGATAAGCATGGAGTGATTTAGAATAAGAGCAACGTAAAATAAAACTACTATCGCTCACATAATATATTGGACAGCAACTTGATTGTATCTATAAAAATTATAAGTGAATTTACCTTATAATCTAGTAATCCCACTTCCAGCAACTTCTACTACATATATAATGCATATAAAATGCACTAATATGAAGTTGTGAATGAATATCAGTATTCACTGAAACATTTTATATAGCAGCAAAAATCAGATATAACCTGATATTCATCTGTCTATAGGAAGCTGATTATGCCAACTAAAATGCATCCACATGATGGAATATTATGCAGTTCTAGAAAAGGATAAGGAATCTCTTTACAGAACTAATATTAAAAGATCTTCATGTTGTATTATTAAGTAAAAAATGTACAGTATGCTACCTTATCTATAATAAAGGGAGGGAGTAATGATACATATATACAGTTGTGTGTGTGTGTGTTTGTGTATGTACACTTTAAAAATCATTTTGATATTTGAATCACATTTTTTAAATAAAGGGAGCAAGGAGGAGAGACAGAACAACTCTTTCAAATGCTCCCAATAGGTTGCTAAGATAAGCTGTGAAATTGTGCATTAGGTTTGTCATAGGAGATATTTTTTAAAAATACAACACCCTCTAGAAGTTGTGTTGAAAGGAGTGGAGATATATGGAGTAGGAGCTAGAAGGTGATGTGAGGCCAATGGAAAAAATGTTGTTAGGTTGTATAGTGGTGTGAATAATTCAGTATACACTGATGTGAATAATTTACAGATTAGAGTGGGGAATATTGATGATGCAAAGACAGGGAGAGAATTGCTGATGTGGGTAAAAGAACTAATAATGATGGTGCATCTGGTCCTCAATTCCTTTTGGATTCCCATTTTCATTCTTCAGAGTAATGCCAAGCTGCACTCAACAGAAATATTTAACCACCCTCTTCATTCCCTTACATATCGTCCCTTTTAAACTATTTCTTTACTGTATGGAAGTACCAATAGATTAGAAAAGATAGACTAGGTCAGAATTCTTAGAGTTCTAAAGAAGACTCTATATTTAGATATCTAATTTAGTCTTAAAATCATCCTGTGAACTTTGTTATTTTCTACTTTGCAGATAAGGAAACAGGTCTTCAGGTTATCTTGTCCATGCTTTAAAAATGGCTAATGGCACATTCCGGATTCAAATGTCACTCACCAAATATTTATTGAGCACCTATCTTGCATTAGGCATTGATGTAGGTATGGAAATAAAAGGATGAATAAGATTGATATGACCTCTGGCCTCATCATGGCTGTAGTCTTTTGAGGGAAAGAAATTCAGTGAATCATTATGATTACAAGAGATGTTACAACAGCAAAATGCTATCTACAAGTAGAAATAAAATTCTGTACTGAGAGAATAAGCTATAATCAAATGTGCTATGGAATATCCTGTGGTTTGAATGTTTCACTCAAAGTTCATATATTGCAAACTTAACCCTCAATCCCACAGTGTTGTGAGGTGGGACCTAATAAGAGGAGATTAGGTCATGAGGTTTCTGCCCTCATTAATGGATTAATGTCATTATCTAGGGAGTAGGTTAGTTGTCATGAGCATGAGCTTGTTTTAAATATGAGGTCACCCCCCTCTGGCTCTCTTGCTCTTGCCATGTCTCTTCCACTTCCTCCTTCCACCATGGAATTACGCAGCATGAAGGTCCTCACCAGATGCTGGCCCCATGCTCTTTGACATCTCAACTTACAGAACTACAAGAAATAAATTTCTATTCTTTATAAATTACTCAATCTCATGTATAGTGGTGAAAACCGGGACTATGAAAGGCTGTAAGTAGAACAGAATAAACTATTTACTTTTGAACAAAAGTAAAACAAATTATTCCATTAAAATAATTATAAATAATATTTATAACATTAATAATATTTATAATTTATAATAATGTATCCAATAAATTATTATTGAAAATCTGTCAAGGATTACAGAAAAAAATTTTTTCTAAATATATAATAAGACTAAAAGTCCCACACTATTTTGTGATATAGTTTTGTAATAAAACAGTTTACCTTATTTCTTCATTTAAATCTTAGCATTTCTAAACTCAATCACAGTTTTAGAAAACTTGAAAATAAAACCTAAACATCTAAGTTTCTTGTTGCCTTTTTGATGCTCACCCCTCATGAAGGAATGAAAAATATTATCTTTATTTATTTATTTATTTTGAGACAGGGTCTTGTTCTATTGCCCCAGGCCAGAGTGCAGTCATGCAGTCTTGGCTCACTGCAACCCCTGCCTCCTGGGTTCAAGTGATTCTTTTGTTTCAGCCTCCTAAGTAGCTGGGACTATAGGTACTTGCCACCATGCCCACCTAATTCTTTTTTTTTTTTTTTTTGGCTTTTTGTAGTAGAGACAAGGTTTTGACATGTTGGCTAGGCTGGTCTTGAACTCCTGGACTCAAGTGATCCATCCACCTTGACCTCCCAAGTGTTCTGGGATTACAGGCATAAGCCACTGCGTGCAGCCTTACCTTTAATTTTTTAAATTGTGTTTATCAGTTCTCTGGAGGAAACAGTGTTGAAATAAATAATAAATTTGTAAACCCAGAGTAGAATATAATCTTGACTTCATTGACAATAATTGACATTTAAAACAGCAAAGTACAGCTAAAAAAGTCAAGAAGTGTGGGGAGAGACACATACTGAAGGAAACACAATCAAAAAAGAAAAGCACACGACGTAACTCACTTAAGTTTTTGAACAGATTATTATCACATACAGAAAGTTGTCAGCAAGTTTATATATCTGATTTGATACCTTGTCTCGGTGTCATGAGAATGCTAAGAAGTAACACAGGGTTACCTTTTTAAAAGACTTTATCCTTTTAGTGGTATGATGCATCATATTTTTTTGCATTTAATTCTGAAACTGGAAGAATATTCTCTGAGTTAAATTTGAGGTGGTAACCACTGTGCAGTTTCACTAAAATACCCAGACAGTTTGATATCATGTGCACAATCTGTTAGCTCAGGAAGAACAGGAGAAAGATATGGTCCTTGTGTATGTGTGGAAAGTCATCATAACTTCCTTCATTCAGTTTCTGTCTTCTTCCAGTCAGGGATCTAGTAGCTTGAATATTCTTCACTGGTTCCCTTTCATTTACAGGTCACCCAACAAGACAAACCACACAGGTAATCTGTTATGATCCCTGCCATCACCAAGAGTCATTTCCTGCCCTCATCATTTTCTAAATTCTATCCAGTTCCCAGAATATCCATGTTCCTTCTTACTCTCCCTCATTCATGTAATGCCTAAAGTGCTATTCTGCCTACTTTTTGCCTGATGAGTCCTTACTCACTTGTCAAGATTCAGATCAAATTGTCACCTCTTCTGGAGAAGGCTTCCTCGACCTCTCTAAGTGGAGTTAGTCATCTCTGCTTCTCTGCTCCCACAGTGTTTTGTTTTTTTTTCTCTCTATTAGTGATTTTCTTATTTAGCTTTCTATCTCCATTTCTATAATGGTAGTCCTGGGATTTCAGATTTTAGTCATCTTTGTATCACTACCTGGAGCCTGGTCTATACTTGATGTTTAAGGGGTATAAGTCTGGGCGTGGTGGCTCATTCCTGTAATCCCAGAATTTTGGGAGGTAGAGATGGGTGGACCACTTGGGGTCAGGAGTTCAAGACCAGCCTGGCCAACATGGAGAAACCCTGTTTGTACTAAAAATACAAAAAAAATTAGCCAGGTGTCGTGGCTACCTGGGAGGCTGTGGCATGAGAATTGCTTGAACCTGGGAGGTGGAGGTTGCAGTAAGCCTAGATTACACCACTGCACTCCAGTCTGGGTGACACAGCAGGACTCCTCAGAAAAAAAGAAAAGAAAAGAAAAGAAAAGAAATATAAGCTGGGCATGGCGGCTTATGCCTGTAGTCCCAGGTATTCAGGAGGCAGAGGTGGGAGGATCCTTAAAGCCCAGGAATTTGAGTCTGGTCTGGGCCAAAACAATGAGGCCCTATCCAAAAAAAAAAAAAAAAAATGTGCTTAGTAAGTCATTTTGGGGGCAGAATGGTGGAGATGAACATCAGAGAATGTTTAGTGGCCTTAAATTTGAGCATGAAGACTTCTTGCTACTGGTGAGGGGGAAGAGTCAGATACACATGCTCTGGAAAAATAAAGGGCAACCAGAGTTGGACAAATTTTCAAACAACTGCATTTAATCTATTTCAAGCAATCGTTTCTAAAGGGCACTGCTTCAGGAGTGTTTCATTGGAGTGTGGTTTTAATAAAGTCTAGAGCCATTTGCTTGTCCTCAAGATGTTCCTTGTAACTCTAAGGCTATATCTAAATTAAAGCTAATGACCAAACAGAGATATTTTTTTTCTCTGTTAATGTCTAGCAGGAAAGAGCTGTTAGCAAATTTATGAATTAGAGTCTGTTTATAAGTTGTCGAGAAGAATCATCGTGTATTCCCTTAAGCAATTCCCTCTGTCTTGAGAAGTTTAACTGATATGCTCAATAAGCCAGACTCATGGGATGTAATCAAAGGCAACTTTATTTTTTCCCCATATTCTAATGAAACTTATTCAGTGGGAAGAAGTCCCTCCTCTGACCCTAGGTAAAAATTCACACAGTCCAAAATTTTGTTTATTCTTGGGTAATAAAAACCCTGCAGCCATTTTAAGTCACACATAGTCTTTGCTGAATAATTAGAAATGCATAGGGTCCTATGTAATAACCAGAACTGCTAATTTCATTCACAGTTGGAGGAACTCTGTCCTCATTAAGGGCTGGATGCACAGCAGCACTTTCTCTGGTCTTTCTTATTGCCTTCTCTCTGGCAAGTTGTTCTATTTGATACTGCCAGGGTTGAAGTTCTAGAAGGGAGGGTGGGGAAGAGATTGAGAAGGTTTTACTTGGCTGACACTGCTGTGCGGTGGCGTTGGAAGTTTGCTCTTTCCCTCATGGGCTTTTTGTCATGTTCTTTAGAAACTCTCACTGGGAGCCTCTCTGACCCCACTTCCCTAGAGGTAGGTAATTTGGAACTCATATGATGCATTTTCCTCTGCCTGGCTGTTCCCTCATCAGCCTCACATAGATCTACCCCAGTTGGGCTTACCTTGCCCTGCCAGATTGTCCTCTCTATCCAGTTTCTCACAGACTCCAGGCTGGTCCTTGCTTCCTTGAGCCACAGTTTTGAATCGTGGTAGCCACACTGGTATAGCCCATGTCAATCTGTTTCACTGCCTGCCACCTCTGATTGATAGCAGAGCCTTTATCCTTTAGATTTCTTAGGGGTGTGTCGGATACCAGTCGTCTGTGCCCCCTGAAATCCAGGTAGCACATATCAGAGCATACATTTAGCCCTATTGTCTAAGCTTGAGCTCAGAGGAAGGTACCTCCTCCTCTGTGTACTCATAGCATACAGAAGGCTGTCCTAAAGAATGGCCCTCCTTACAAATCCTCTTTCAGTTTTCAAAATCTTGGCCCTTTTTTATCCTTGGTGGGGGCGAAGGTTTTCAAGATTCCAATAACCACTTTTTAACCATTCATTTTTAAATCCTGGGCATGGAATTCACCCTTTATGGTATCTTGCTTGGTCTCTAACTTGGTGAAACTTCCAATTTAAATTCTGGTTGCCAAAGTAAATATTGACAAAACAGTTATATTAAGAGACTTGAATGTGTTATCTTTCATGATAGACATTATTGACTTTTACATATGAATTTAGTGTTAATGATCTGTGTGGAGGCCACTAAGTAACAAATACATTAATTGTTCTTTATGCTTTTAATGTAGATCTTATCTTGAACCACTCACAGGCCTAGTGAGCAAAGAAGTGAACATGCGAAGAATTTAATTTAATAATTAAATTTTGAAGAATAATTTAATTATTCTTCAAAAATTCTCTAGATAGTAAGTGTATTCGATTCTAACATATACATGTATGTGTTTATTTGGAACCAGGAAGACATTTGCTTATACAGCTATAAATAGTTGCTTTGTCCATATTGTGTTGCAGTAACAGAATAAATGAGACTAAGTAACTTACAAAGAACAGAGATTTATTTCTTATTGCTCTGGAGTCTGGGAAGTCCAAGATTGAGGGACTTGCATCTGGTGAGGGCTTTCATAAGACATCATCATATGGTAGAAGGCAGAAAGGCAACAGATGGGGTGAGAGCAAGAGAGGGGCAAACTAACTTTTATAACAAGTTCATTCTTGCAATAACTAACCCACACCAGCATTAATCTTTTTATGAGGGAAGAGCCCTCATCACCTAATCACCTCTTATTAGGCCCCACTTTCCAGCACTATTCTATTGGGTGGGAATCAGGTTTCCAACATGTGAACTTTGGTGGATATAGTCAAACCATAGCAGTAGTTCACAATAGATGTATGATAGTTGAATTAAACTAGGATTAGATATCTAGGCTAGATCTAAAGGAACTCAATAATGTCCCTCAAAGCATTAGCCTATGATCTGAATCCCAAGAGCAAAAGGGATATGTGGTCTTGGTGGGAAAAGTGAAGGGTTTTTCGTTGTTGTTTTGTTTTGTTTTTTTTCAGATGAAGTTCACTCTTGTTGCCCAGGCTGGAGTGCAGTGGCACAATCTTGGCTCACTACAACATCTGCCTCCCAGGTTCAATAAATTATCCTGCCTCAGCCTCCTGAGTAGCTGGGATTACAGGCACCCTCCACCATTTCCGCCTAACTTTTTTATGTTTTTAGTAGAGAAAGGGTTTCATCATGTTGGTCGGCTGGTCTTGAACTCCTGACTTCAGGTGATCCACCTGCCTCAGCCTCCCAAAGTGCTAGGCGTGAGCCACCACCCCAGCCTTGAGCCACCGCACCCAGCCTTGAGCCACCGCACCCAGCCTTCAGCCACCATTACTGGTGTGAACCACTGCACCCAGCCTTGCTTTTTTAATGAGACAGAATTTTGCTCTGCTGCCCAGGCTGTAGTGCAGTGGGGCAACCTCAGTGATTCTTGTGCCTCCTCCTCCCTAGTAGCTGGTAATACAGGGTATGCCACCACACCAGGCTAATTTTTATATTTTTAGTAGAAACAGGGTTTCACCATGTTGGCAAGGCTGGTCTCTATCTCCTGGCCTCAAGTGATCTACCCGTCTCGGCCTCCCAAAGTGCTGAAATTACAGCTGTGATCCTGGCAGAAGTGAGGGATTTAAAAACCTGTCTTATACTGAGTTGAGCAAAAATGTTTAAATAGCTATTATGGGTTAGAGGATACAAAGTAACAGGCACGTGGGATGATCAGGTCTAGAGATCTAATGCCGAACCTGAAGACTATAGGGTAATACAATTGTATTGTATTGGGGATTCATGCTAAATGAGTAGATTAGATTTTAACTATTCTTGCAACAAAAATTTAAAAAATAATGCATAACTATATGAGATGATGGATATATTGGCTGCATATAGTAACCTTTTTGCTATTTTTACTTTACAACAGACACTTGTTGACCCTGTGTTCTAATATTTCTCTCATTCCAAAGCCAAGCTTTTGAGTTTCCTACATTCCTTATTCACCTTCCCTTTTCATAACTGCAATTCACATCAATACCACTGATCTAAGTTGTTGATAGTAGAAAGTGTTCTCATTGAATTAATTCACACCAGTGTTTAAATGGCTGGAAAATAGTTCATCCCTGCCAGGGATCCAATATTTTCATCTTTAAAAAGAAGGCTCATTATTTCAAATTAATTTCATGTGTAAAGGTATAAGAGCACCTCACATAGGGCTTGGCATATGTTAAGCTTTCAATGTTATTTGTTGAATGAATGAATGAATGTTGGGGTTTCAGGTAGTATGAAGAATAAAGTAAACATTATTTTGTGATTTAGAGAAGATACTTTTAAATAGAGGTGGCACTTCCTGAGGTAAATAGCTTTACCTTTAGAGTTAGCTCCTTAGACTAATTTAAATTCAAAGTTGTAAAGATGAAACTCATAGAGTATTTACTAATTTTTTAATTTTCACAGCTCTATTCCCAGAAGTAGAAAAGATAGGCAGTGGAAGCTTGAGAAGTTGGGGATTAGAGTGGAGAATATGATGGCAAAGCCTCTTGTAAGTCAAAATTTGTAAATCGAGGGGATCTGAACTGAATTACAATATGGATAGAGTATAAAAACTGGATTTTGCCTCAGGTTTATTTTGCTTTTTGGTCTAAATTATCTGAATCCTTCTATGAAGTCCATATAATATGGGGTCCCCTGATTTCTTTCACAGTTATTTTGTTTCTCTAAACAAACAAACTGTGCCAAAGGCTAGGCCCAATAGGGAAAGAAAAAAAAAAAAAAAAAGAAAACTGCACGTGTCTACCAGCAATGATGATCAATATCTAAAGAGGAGGCTGATGAACTTGCTTGAGCTATATCCTAAGTTGTGAGACAGGGCTGGTGCTTTTCAACTGTTTCCTCTAGCCCAGGCAGTAGATAATTTGGTCTGCAAAGCAATGAGAAAGGCAATATTGAATTATGCATGCTCATAAAGTACCTGAAATTACTATATAATTAATGCTAGATAAAACAGGCCTTTACTACCATAAGGAGCAAGTGGGTCCAAGTAAACTGGGGCATTTTCCAAATAAATACTGGTATAAAGCATCAGGAGGAAAAATGGTCTGACAAATTCAATATATGTTTCACACTAGTAGAATAAGGCCCTAGGGTTAAGAATAAAAGGGGAGTGGGGGAAGAAATAATCAATATGCACATAATCAGAGGCTAATTGAACTTCCTAAGGGAGTAGAGTTTGGGAACCTGCTCGTTGTTTAAGAGCGATGAATTCCAAACCTGTACAACTGCACACTGAAGAAGATTATTCATGTATTTAAAGAGGTCATGGTACCTTTTAATGGAGCTGCAGGAATACTGCTATAAACACTGCACAGATAGATAGTAATATTTGAGCCTCAGATAGGAGCCAGAGTTAGCTTTGCAATGCTGCCTGCAGAAAGAAAGATCTCATTTGTGAAAATAACCACTATGTTTTCATATTGCCAGACATCTGCTCTTGGCTAAGAACAACATGAAAGGGGATTTGTTTTCTGGTAGGGTTCTGTCTTTCTGCAAAGGAAGATCTTCGTTTGAATTAATTGGCCATCTCAACAGAATGGCCTATATTCATACCTACAAATTAATCTAATTAGGGCCCCCTCCTTGGGTTAAAATTGCTATTTAACTCTTGTGGATGCCTAATAGCATTCTTGTTCCTTGCTTTACATCAAGGTCAGCAATTACAAACACAGGGGGCAAGGTGTTTTGGGATACAAAAATACGTGATGTAAGAAAGTAGGAAGATTAACATTCTGTGGCACCTGTGGTTTGCATATGTCCAGCATGACACTCTCCTGTCTACACCTTTGAAGATGAAGAACCTGACACAGAGAGGTTGAATAAATTGCTTATGATTCCTCAGCACATAAAGTGCAAACCAGGTTTCAAATCTAGAGCTGTCTAACTCCAAAACAGAGGATTTTCTCCCTGGGTTATACCGGTTCCCTTAAGGGATTTCCTGGCTGCAGGAAAAGCAGGAATTATTAACAAAATATACCTTGAAATATGAAGCACCCATGCTGGAGAGTGGGGGTGGGAGAACAAAGCAGCTTTATAGACATGTCATCAAATGACTATTAACTGGGCCACATCTCCTGAGTGCACTTAGTGTTTCGATGTTTTCTTCCCAGTGACACTGCAGTTTCTTTCAGGTCAAGACTTTTACCCTCAATCGTGTTTCCCCCTATTGTGCCTAGCAAAGTATTGGTAACAAAGGGAAGGGTTCTATTAACAAGTGTTGTCTTACCTTGAAAGGACAAAGGGGTCTAAATAGAACCCCTGCTTTGTCATAAGGATGAGCTACTTACATATTTCATAGCCACACATTTTGATGTTTTAAAATTCAGAAGCCTATCATGTCTTTTTGACTATGAATTGTAGATATTCAAGCAAAGTGGACATTTGTCTAAGAAGCCCTCTTCTGATTTAAGTGGCAAAAGGCCAGAAAGCTGTTTTCTTCGGAATGATTTTTTATGATGTGGTCAAAATGCCACGGTTGCCTAATAAATAGCAGGCCCTGCTAATCAGTCCCTCCTGGGTTCACTGTGATTTCACAGCAGACCCCACACACCAGCAACTTGAGTGATGTTGACATTCTAGCTTTGAACAAGGTAAATACACTTAAGGCTGGGCTATAAAATTAGAGGAAGTATACATTTGGGGATGCTAATCAGATTTGGATACCGGCCCCTAAGTGTTCTCATTATTGTGTTTTGTTTTTATTTTTTTTTAAATCTGTGGTAATTATTGAAAGTGAGAAAAATAGAATCTCTCAAATACACATGAGAAGGATATTAAGTGGCCTGTGTACTGATAGAAACTGAAATTTACTGCAAAAAAAAAAAAAAAAAAGAAAGAAAGAGCTAGTGCAAAAGCAGCACTGTGTCCTGTTTCCTTGCTCTTTGATGAATACCAGACTTTGACATATCTGAAATGGCTTGGAATTAAGTCAAAATGTCAATGGAGCTCTCCCAAACTTATTTGTATATTCACTAAAGAAGGAACATTGGACTGTGAGTCAGGGGATGAGCTCTAGTCCTGGGTCAGTCACAGTCTGTGTGATGGCACAGAAGTCTCTTAGTTTTTGGTCTGTTTCAATGACCTCATGTGGAAAATGGGGAAAATAAGTCTTTCTTTGGCCAACCTGAGGATGTTGTAAATACCAAAGATAATTGACATATACTAGCAGTGAGAAGAATTTTGAAACGCTACAAAATGGGTATTATTATTACTATCCAGAGATAGAAGTGTTAAAATGAAGATCAAATTTGATGTATCTAAAAGAGCTAAGCAATAAAATACTGTCTCAGCCAGATCTAGGCGATGTCTTTTGTTGATGACAGCAAAATATATGAGCATAAATTGGCTTTACTACCAACTGTTCCCTACTGTTTCCCAAGGAACATTCCCTTTCACCCCCCAAACAACAATTAAGCTGTAGAAATCTGTTATTGTGACATTTAACCATCAGACACTTACTTTACCATTTCACTACTTTCTTTTTTATTGTCCCTGGTGGTAAATTCACTGGAGATGGAAGCACTGGTAGCATGCAGGTTGGGCCTTTGGATTTCCAGCAGCAATAATTGCCTAACTGCTTGAATGTCAGTGGTTGGTGTTCAGAAGGACTCCACTAACTGAGATTTACAAGTAGCCCCCTTTGATGCTCCATTAAAAATATTGGATAAGGAAAGTTTGGTCTGAAAAACTGGTAGGAATACATGTGAGTCAGGTTTCTAGAGCTCTGCCACATGCAGCTCTAGGTTCAACAAGGCAGTAAGTGCAGGGAAATGAGCATAAAGTCTGATAGTGAAAACCAGTCTCCACGTCTTAGCTCCTCTATTTGCTAGTAGAACTGACTTCGATTTGAAGCAAGTTACTGAATTATTCAGGGCCTCATTTTCCTTATCTGTAAATAAAGCACAATGATGTGCTCATTTATTTCACTGCTGTGTGTTGAGCACTTGCCATATGACAGATAATGCTAGATTTGGAGGAGCCAGTGATGATCAAGACATACCCACGCAGGGTTTACATATAGTGGGGAAAGTAGAGAATAAAAAGATCAACCAGTGCAGAAACAAGATCATAAACCCCTCGTTACAAAGTTTAGTGAGCATTCAATGAGGAAGAGGTACAGACTAGGAAAAGTGTGATGTAATTATGGGATGAAAACAATAAAATGAGGACAAGCAAGAAATAGAGCTGAAGGAATATATGTAGAGGACTATATCTGATAACAACTATAGCTATCAGTGCATTCAGTAATAAAACATCTATTATTTTTGAGCAGTGAATATGTGCTTCATTCCATAAAGTTATTTGTACATACTATTTTATTCACTTTATACACCAGTGAGGTAATTAGTATTGTCTCCTTTTACAGAGGAGGAAATATAAGCACAGAGAGGTGAAGTGACTTTCTTAGGTCACACAGATAGTGAGTGATGGAGTTGGAGCCTGATCCGGGTGACTTAATACTAAACATTCATGCACTTAGCCATTATGCTATACCACCATAACAAAGCCTAAACCTAAATTTTATGGAAATATTAACTAAGTATCTGCTTTTCTCCCCACCCACCACCACCACTAATTGTAGAGAAGCCTCTACAATTGAGGAATATCACCCATGAAAAATTTCATATTGTAATTTAAATATCTGCTTCTCTTGTGGGGTTTCCAACTTCCACAGTAGAAAGTTCCCACTAATATATTTCCTTGACAAATAAAATAAAGCAAGTGTGTTGTTCTACCTGGAAATCTTTAAATTATCTCTTTAGACTTTCAGCACACAATTTACAAGTGACAGGCAACATATTTCATTATCTTTATGTTTGGAATAACTTTCAAAGAGAGTGGAGAGGGGTGTTTGACATTATTGTAATCAATTCTGTCAAAAATATTATTGGATTTACTTGATTTTGTGAACACAATCATTTTTTATTGTTATTCTGAATTTTCTCAGATGTTTTACAGGAGGCTAACATAAATAGTAAAATATGCTTCACCAAGACATCTGTTGAAAAAATAATGAGGAGGTGTTCTCCTGAGCAGAAGCACTGTGTAAGCTGTGATGGCCTCTTTTTATAGCAAAAAGTCATATCCCCAGTGTCCTTGGGGTAGCACAAACTGCACTCTCCTCCATCAAGACTGGCAATACCATTTTCCACAGCCCGAATGTCAGCTGGACGTTGTGAGGTTCAGGAGGGAAGAGTAGCATAGAGAGGCACTAAAAAGGTTTAACTTACACAGCTGGGAGAAGGCCCAAGCCCTGATGAGTTTATGAATTAGTCTATGTTGGCACCAATCCAAAAAGACTTGCCCAGATTTGGTGCTTTATTGGCTGAAAATCTTTGTGTGAAGTTTCACTCTTCTGCCTGGTTGCCATTTAAATATTGGTTCCTTCTCATTGGGACTTAAGGTTGAGGAAGGCACAGGGCAGACATCCTTGTTACTGGCAACTCTACATGACTTATGTCCAGCAATCTTTTGGAACATTATGAGGAAAACTCTACCTGTGTCTCCTTTAATGTAGTTAAGGGGAATCTGATTGCATTCCTGGGGACAATTTAAGACTGAAGTAGAAGTACGCATTTTAAGTGAAAAGTTTAAAGGCTTAAAATTATTATTATGTGTCCTAGTTTACTTTTAACTACTTGTACCTCTTGTTATCTAAGTTTCCTAAACAAGAGATTCATTGATTTTATATGCAGACTCTGGGAGGGTATTTGGCAGAGGCCTTTGCCACAAATCAAGGAAGGCATTGTTATCCTCATTTTCTATATGAGGGATTTGAACATCTGAGAACCTAATGAAATTATCTAATGACTCTTGGCTGTTAAATGGCAAAGCAGAGAGTGCTTAGAATTTAGATACTTTTTCTGTAATACCAAAATCTTGCATTTGGAAATACTTTTGCGATGTATTTATAGTAGAGATGAGAACCTTGATTTTGCATTTTCTAACTGTTCTACTCCCATGAACTAGTTTTTAAATCCTTTGGCTTGTAGTGCTATGTGTGACTTGTGCGTATGTCTAATGTGAGTATGTATTTATATAAAATGAGAAATATTGTCAGTAGCCTTTAGGATATATCTTTAATGAACATTTTCTTCCATAAACATTTAAAAATGGTGAGTTACATATTTTTATTCCTCAAGTAACATTGGGTAATTTTTTTATTATTTAAGTAATATTTTGACTTTTTCTGGCATGTTTTCTTGATGAGAGGAGAGTAGGGCAGTGAAGAATAAGGCAGTGTCTTTCCTATCATTGCATTCCAAGAAGCTAGCAAAGTAGTATGTAGTTCAGACCAAATAAAGGATTACTGAATGTTTAAAAGTTTCCATTAGAATTCTGAAGAAAAGCAGTTTGATTCCTTTCAAATATATGTACCTACCCAAATTTAGCTAACATCAGCTAAAATTACCTGGGAAAGTGTCTGAAATGACCTATTTTGGTGAATAACTGAGTATACCTTCCAGTTAGCATATGAGATATCAGTATGTAAATGAGTACTTATAACCATTTGAAAATCATTTGATCTATAACTTGTGTCCTAAAGAGTCATAAGTACAGCATTGTATGCAGCTCCCTGTTAAAAATTCTGGAAGTTATGCAGTCAGATCCTGCCCTCAAGGGGTTAGTAGGATGATTGGGGAAAGGACTTAAGGTACTGAACTGCCTGGGGAACAGTGCTAGTAATGAGGAATAGTATCAAGGGCCAAATAAGACTTCAGGCAATGCAGGTGTAAAACAAAAGCAACTTAAGAAGGCAGGACAAGGATAATGGAAAGGTGAAATAGGGAAATCTTCCTACAGAAAGTTAAATTTGAGCTAGAACAATAAAGATTTGGATCAACAAAGACAGGGGAGGTTAGACCTAGACTGCTCAAAGAGCTAGAAGGAAGAGACCAAATGGGCACAAGAATGAGGCCTTCAATGTGGATGGCAAGGCACAGTCGGGGGAGCAATATGAATGAACAATGGCTCGTCCATCAAAGGTAATTCTGCCTTGGTTTTGCTGCCTGATATTTCATGAATTCGCATCCAAATTGATGAAGCTGCACTGTATGTAGTCTCTAGGCTGTTGTAAATTTCCATCTCTCTGTTTATCAGGCATTTTCTCTCAGAAGCTCCCTTGGAAATCAAGGGAAATAATACACTGTGCAGAGGAAAGAGAATCTGGTCCCTTGTGCCTCCCTGCTGTGGTGCAGCATGGTCTGATGACCAAGGGCACAGGATCCTATTTCTAGGATTAGTCAGAAAGAATTGAGCACATGTCTGTAGACTTTTGCCTCAGTATTATATTTTAGATGGTTTAGTTGGAGCTGTTACATTTGGCAGCATTCCTTGTTAGCATTTGATAAACAATTATTGCCAAATGTTAGCAAGGAAACCTGCCAAATGTTACAGCTCAGATTTAACTGCTGAAAAAAATGCAGTTCGAAAAAGCCTTTTGCTACAGAACTGTTGCCTGGTGTGCCAGTTCTGAAGCTGCAGGGGACCCCAGTTGGGAAAATTTGTGACTCTAAAGGTGTAGGGACTTTTGCCAGCGGTTCTGGGTTCCTCTCTGAAGTTATGAATGTTGACACCTGTTGGTTTTCAAAGCAATAAGTTTGGGGCAAATTATTTCTGGTGAACATTTTGTTGCATGGCTTCTAGCCACATTTTATATTTGACACATCCTCTTTCATGGCACTTTTCACCAATAGATAAAGTGATAGATCATCAATACAGTCTCATCTTGCTTATCTATTCATGGATTACCCAATTTATTTCAGAGTCTAATGTTCTTTAATAGCTACTCTGGGACTGTTCCTATTTTCCACTTCACCCAGGAGACATTTCTCCATCTTTTCGTTTTTATTTTCCATCCTTGGTTTACCAATAAGAAAAAAACACCAAGATAAAATGACCCCTCCCTGTTCTTGATAGTTCTACCAGCCTGGTAATTCAACAGAATACTGTAAGCATAGTGAACTTAAATTATAGTTGGCCACTATGTCAGAAGAATTCTTATTACGTGATTAGGAACAAGGTAAAAAATGGAAAGCACAGTTAAGCATTTTTACAGCCCATTGAACAGTTCTCTCAGTGGGAACTGATTAACTTCATATTTGAAGGTCTTTATCTTGGTGTTTCACAGACCTTTGCTCTTGTCCCTGCCCTACACAATTTTGCCAGAGGCTTTTGTTAGGATAGGCATTTTTATTGAATCTATGATTGTTTAAATCTTGGGGGATAACTAAAATGTTGGGACATATTTAAGGTGAAGAAAGATAAAGAGGTTAAAATGGGATAAAAGACTGGAAAATCTGCTGAATAGGAATTGATTGAAAAAATTGCCTTTATGTTCAAAAAGCCATGGCGTGAGTTTAATTCACATTTATATTTTATCTTTAAGATCTAATCCATCTCCCAAAATGATGAGATAGTTTTCCTCCAAACAGAAGCTCAGACTATCAAATAACTTGTTTTCTTGGGGCAGTGCTCCTAAGCAGCTCGAAAATAGATGTGTGACCTTGTCTTGGCCAATCAGATGTGCTAATATAAGACTTTAAATACAGATAATTTTAAAAGTTGGGGTAAGGAAATGAGGGATACTAGATGCTCTTGCATTTGCCTGTGAAGTAGAAGGCAAGACAATCTGGAAAGATTTGGAATACTCTTGGGGAGAAAGAAGTTTTGGAATATCTACTGAGGGAACTGTGAGCTGGTCAAGGAAAATTAAGTAATTACCATTATGAGGACTCAGTTAAGATTGACAACTACAGAAAGTGTTGCAGCATTAACTGATATACTTGTGAAAAGAAACTCTTCCTGTCATTCAGGATAGAGGAGCATAGAAAGTAAAATTTAGGATTCATGTAGGTTTGGGAATATATCAGATGGGTTTGGTTGAAGGATAATTTCATCCAAAACCTGATTATGAGAATTAACAGAAATGCCCAATCTGAAAATAAATGTGGAATAAGTGTGGCAAGAAAGAAGGCAAGTCAAAATAAACTGGACAAAAATTGAAGAGGGTAAAGGAACTTACTTTGTGGTGGAAAAACTAATTACGGACAGACACCAATATATGGATTTTGATTCCTTCAAAGTTAAAATAATTATGGAAAATGACAAGAGAGAAAGGAGTTGATTATTAAATGTAATGAAGGTAAAAATCACTGGAGCCATATTTGATCTAAAACTCTGATTGCAAATCTATATTCTTTCCTGAGGCCTAAAAATATTTTCCTCAAAAGAGAGAGGAGTAAGGGGGCGATCCAAGATGGCTGAAAAGGAACAGCTCCAGAGTGCAGTTCCCAGCAAGAACAATGCAGAGGGTGAGTGCTCACTGCATTTCCAAACAAGTTTTCACTGCCCACAGACCAGGAGATTCCCAGGTGGAAAGTTTTCAGCACAGCTGGTGCCATGGGTAGGCACACAGAAACTCACACAAATCTGGGTGGCCATTTCAACTGGCACCTGGAATGCCTGGGAAACAGAGCGGCCCATTCAACTGAAAGGGAGGGGACAGAAACAGTGAGTCAGGCAATCTGGCTTTGCAGGTGCCACCCCCACAAAACAGGCAATCCAAAACACTTTGGATTGAGAGTTTCACAGCAAGTGCAGCTGGACGTGGAATGGTCCAGCTCAGTGGGGGAAGGGTGTCTGCCAATACTGAGGCAGCCCACCGATACTGAGGCAGTTCACACAGCAGCTGGGCAGAGCCTGCAGCAGCTCAGCAATACCACTGCAAGCAGACTATGACTAGACTACTCTGTGTGGGGCAGGGCATCTCTGAAAAAAGGCAGCAGCATGTCAGGAACTTATAAATAAAGCTGACCTTCCTAGGTCAGAGCACCTGGGAAAAGAGGCCATTATGAGTTCCACTGCAGCAGACTTAAAAGTGGCTGCCCAGCAGCTCTGCATGGAGAACAAAGGAGCTCCCAGCACAGCACTTGAGCTCCTATAAGGGACAGACTGTCTCCTCAAGCAGCTCCCTGACCCCCATATACCCAAAGAGACACCTCATATAGGAGAGCTCAGGCTGACATCTGGTGGGTACCCTTCTGGGACAAAGGTAATAGAAGAAGAAACCAATAGGAAGCCTTATTGTTCTGCAGCCCCCATAGGTGATACCCAGGCAAGCAGGGTCCGGAGTGGACTTCCAGCAGTCCTACAGCAGAGGGGCCTGACTGTGAGAAGGAAAACTAAAAAACAGAAAGAAATAGCTTCAACATCAAAAAAAAGGATGTCGACTCAGAGACCCCAACCAAAAGTTACCAACTACAAAGACCACAGGTAGAGAAAACCACCACTGAGATGGGAGGAAACCAGCACAAAAAGGATGAAAACACCAAAAACCAGAACACCTCTCCTCCTTCCTTCAAGGGATCACAACTCCTCACCATCTAGGAATAAAAGATGGATGGAGAATGAATCTGATGAATTGGCAGACACAGGCTTCAGAAGCTGGGTAATAACAAACTTCTCAGAGCTAAAAGGACATGTGCTAACCCAATGCAAAGAAACTAAGGTTAGATGAGATGCTAACTAGAAGCATCTTGTTCTTCTAGAACAAAGAAACTAGAAAAAAGGTTAGATGAGATGCTAACTAGAATAGATAGCTTAGAGAAGAATATAAATGACTTGATGGAGCACAAAGCATACACAAGTCTCAATAGCTGAATCGACCAAGGATACCAGAGATTGAAGGTCAACTCAATGAAATAAAATGAGAAGGCAAGAATAGAGAAAAAATAGTGAAAATAAATGAACAAAACCTCCAAGAAATGTGGGATTATGTGAAAAGACCTAATCTGTATTTGCTAGGTGTACCTGAATGTGATGGAGAGAACGAATCCAAGCTGGGAAACTGTTCAGGATAATATCCAGGAGAACTTTCCCAATCTAGCAAGGTAGGCCACCATTCAAGTCCAGGAAATACGGAGAAGACCACAAAGATATTCCTCAAGAAGAACAACCCCAAGGCACGTAATTGTCAGATTCTCCAGGGTTGAAATGAAGGAAAAAATGCTAAGGGCAGCCAGAGAGAAGGATCGGGTTACCCACAAAGGGAAGCCCGTGAGACTCACAGTGGATATCTCAGCAGAAACCGTACAAGCCAGAAGAGAGTGGGGGCCAATATTCAACATCCTTAAAGAAAAGAACTTTCAACCTAGAATTTGACATCCAGCCAAACTAACCTTCATAGGTGAAGGAGAAATAAAATCCTTTACGGACAAGCAATTGCTGAGAGATTTCATTACCACGAGGCTTGCGTTACAAGAGCTCCTGAAAGAAACACTAAACAAGGAAAGAAACAACCAGCACCAGCCACTTCAAAAACATACTAAATGGTAAAGAGCATCGACACGATGAAGAAAATGAGTCAACTAAAGGGCAAAACATCCCGCTAGCATCAAAATGGCGGGATCAAATTCACACATAACAATATTAACCCTAAATGTAAATGGACTAAATGCCCCAATCAAAAGACACAGACTGGAAAATTGGATAAAAAGTCAAGACCCATTGGTGTGCTGTATTCAGGAAATCCATTGCATGTGCAAGGACACACATAGGCTAAAAATAAAGGGATGGCAGAAGGTTTATCAAGCAAATGCAGAGCAAAAAAAAAAAAAGCAGCATTTACAATCCTAGTCTGATAAAATGGACTTTAAACCAACAAAGATCAAAAGAGACAAAGAAGGGCATTACATAATGGTAAAAGGATCAATGCATCAAGAAGAGCTAATGATCCCAAATATATATGCACCCAATACAGGAGCATCCAGGTACATAAAGCAAGTTCTTAACAACCTAAAAAGAGACTTAGACTCCCACACAATAATAGTGGGAGACTTTAACACTCTAGTGTCTATATTAGACAGATCAGCAAGACAGAAAATTAAGAAGAATATCCAGGACTTGAACTCAGGTCTGGACCAAGCAGACTTAATAGACATCTACAGAAATCTCCACGCCAAATCCACAGACTATACATTCTTCTCAGCACTGCATTGTGCCTATGCTAAAATTGACCACATAATCAGAAGTAAATCACTCCTCAGCAAATGCAAAGAATGGAAATCATAACAAACAGTATCTCAGACCACAGACCAATCCAATTAGAACTCAGAATTAAGAAGCTAACTCAGAACCACATAACTTCATGGAAACTGAACAACCTGCTCCTGAATGTCAACTGGACAAACAACGAAATGAAGACAGAAATAAAGATGTTCTTTGAAACCAAGGAGAATGAAGACACAACATACCAGAATCACTGGAACACATTTTAAAGCAGTGTCTAGAGGGAAATTTATAGCAATAACTGCCCACCAGTGAAGTGAGGAAAGATCCAAAATCTACACACTATCATCAAAATTGAAAGAACT